>NW_012294595.1:0-2473 GCF_000151885.1 Dipodomys ordii | reverse complement strand
CACACAGATGGGGACACAGAGTGGTACACAGTGGGACACTTTCGGGGACACATCGAGACACAGCAGGACACAGCGTGGACAATGCGGGAACATAGCGGGACACAGCGGGGTACACAGCAGGACACAGCGGACACACATTGGGGACACAGCGGGACACAGTGGGACACAGTGGGCACAGAGCGGGACAGAGCGTGACACAGCGAGGGCACATTGGGACACAGCAGTGACACAGCAGAACTCAGCGGGGGAAACAGCATTACACAGCGGGACACAGCAGGACACACCGTGGACACAGCAGGAACACAGTGGGGGACACAGGGGGACACAGCAGTTAACAGCAGGGGACACAGCAGGACACAGCAGAACTTAGCGGGGGAAACAGCAGTACACAGCGGGACACAGCCGGACACAGCGGGAAACAGCTGTGACCCTGCGGAGACAAAGAGGGACACAGGGGGGAACACAGTGGGACACAGCAGAACAAAGTGGGGGACAGAGCGTGGGACACAGCGAGACACAGCGGGGGACACAGGTGGGACACAGCGGGACACAGCTGGGACACAGCTGGACTCAGCGGGGTACACAGCAGGTCACAGCAGGGACACAGCGGGACACATCAGGGAACATAGCGGGGAACAAAGCGGGACACCACGGAACACAGCGGGACACAGCGGGAATAAGCGGTGACCCTGCAGGGACACAGCAGGACACAGCGGGGGACACAGCGGGACACAGCAGGGACACAGCAGGGACACAGCTGGGACACATTGGGGGACACAGCGGGACACAACGGGACACAGCAGGGGACAAAGCAGGACACAGCGGGGGACACAGTGGGACACAACGGGGAAGACAGCGAGGACACAGCGGGACCCAGCAGGACACAGCGTCGATACAGCGGGGACACAGCGTTACACAGCGGGTTACACAGCTGGGGACACAAAGGGACACAGTGGGGGACACAGCGGGACACAGCAGGACACAGTGGGACACAGCGGGGACAAAGCGTGAAACACAGTGGGGGACAGAGCGGGAGACAGCGGGGGACACAGCGAGGACACAGCGGGACACAGCGGGGACACAGCGGGGACTCAGCGGGGGACACAGCCGGGGACAAAGTGGGACACCACGGAAAACAGCAGGACACTGCGGGAAACAGCAGTGACCCTGCGGGGACACAGCGGGACACAGCGGGGGACACAGCGGGACACAGCGGGACACAGCGGGGGACACAGCGGAAAACAGTGGGGGACAGAGCGTGGGACACAGCAAGACACAGCGGGGACAAAGCTGGACACAGCGGGGTATACACAGCTGGACACAGCGGGGCCCCAGCGGGGACACACCGGAACACTGAGGGTCACAGCAGGGACACAGCGGCACACAGCAGGACACAGCAGGACACAGCGGGGGACACAGCGGGACACAGCGGGGGACACAGCGAGGACACATCGGGACACAGTGGGAGACACAGCGAGGCCACAGCGGGACACAGCGGGGAAAAAGCAGGACACAGCGGAGACACAGCAGTGGACACAGCGGGACACAGCGGGGGATACAGTGGGACACAGCGGGAGAAACAGTGGGGGACACAGTGGGACACAGTGGGACACATTGGGCGACGCAGTAGGGACACAGCGGGTCATAGCGGGGACACAGCGGGACTCAGCGGGGGACACAGC
Organism: Dipodomys ordii; assembly: GCF_000151885.1. Classification (NCBI taxonomy): domain Eukaryota; kingdom Metazoa; phylum Chordata; class Mammalia; order Rodentia; family Heteromyidae; genus Dipodomys; species Dipodomys ordii. The sequence continues at coordinate 791 of NW_012294595.1, read as the reverse complement.
AGCATACAGCAGGACACAGCGGGGACAAAGCAGGGACACAGCAGGGGACACAGCAGGACACAGTGGGACACAGCGTGGAACACAGCGAGGACAGAGCGGGACCCAGCAGGACAGAGTGTCGATACAGCGGGGACACAGGGGGACAGAGTGGGGTCACAGAGGTACTCAGCGGGGACACAGCAGTACACAGCGGGACAGAGCGGGGACACAGCAGGAACACAGCGGGGGACAAAGCGGGACACAGCGGGGACACAGCGGGACACAACGGGGAACACAGCAAGGACCCAGCGGGACCCAGCAGGACACAGCGGAGTACACAGCTGGGCACACAATGGGACACAGCAGAGTACACAGCGAGTACACAGCGGAACACAGCGTGGGACACAGCAAGGACACAGCGGGACACAGCGGGACACAGCCCGGACACAGCAGGGACACAGCAGGGACACAGCGGAGGACACAGCGGGACACAACGGGACACAGTGGGGGACACAGCAGGACACAGCGGGGACAAAGAGGGGACTCAGCGGGCGACACAGCGGGTGACAAAGCTGGACACCACGGGACACAGTGTGACACAGAGGGACACAGCGGAGACACTGCGGGGACACAGGGGGACACACCGGGGGACACCGTGGGACACAGCGGGGGACACAGCGGGACACAACGGGGACACAACGGGACACAGCTCGACACAACAGGACACAACGGGGGACACAGCGAGACACAGCGGGGGACACAGCAGGACACAGCGGGAGACACAGCGGGACACAACGGGGACACAACGGGAC
>NW_012294594.1:0-5697 GCF_000151885.1 Dipodomys ordii | reverse complement strand
GAAGCAGAACCTGAAGCAGAAGGAGAAGCAGGGGAAGCAGAAGAAGCAGAATCTGGAGAAGCAGAAGGAGAAGCAGAAGCAGAAAGAGAAGCAAAAGCAGGAGAGCAGGAGTAAAAGCAGAAGAAACAGAAGAAACAGAGGCAGTAGCAGAAGAAGCAGAAGATGCAGAAGCAGGAGGAGAAGCAGAAGGAAAAGCAGAAGAACGAGAAGGAGAAGGAGAAACAGAAGGAGAAGCAGAAAGAGAAGCAGAAGAAGGAGCAGGAGAAGGAAAAGCAGCAGGAGAAGCAGAAAGAGCAGCAGAAGGAGAAGCAGGAGATGCAGAAACAGGAGAAGCAGAAGCAGAATAAACAGGAGAACGACAAGAAGCAGAAGCAGAAGGAGAAGCAGAAACAGTAGGAGAAGCAAAAAGAGAAGGAGGGAAGCAGAAGAAGCAGGAGAAGCAGAAGCATAAGAATCCGAAGAAGCAGAAGCAGAACCTGAAGCAGAAGGAGAAGCAGGAGAAGCAGAAGAAGCAGAATCTGGAGGATCAGAATGAGAAGCTGAAGGAGAAGCAGAGGAAGAATGAGAATCAAAAGCAGAAGGATTAGCAGAAGAAACAGAAGAATAGAATCAGTAGCCGTTGTAGCAGAAGCAGAAGGAGAAGCAGAAGGAAAAGCAGAAGAACAAGAAGGAGAAGGAGAAACAGAAGGAGAAGCAGAAGGAGAAGCAGAAAGAGAAGCAGGTAAAGCAGAAGAAGCAGAAGCAGAAGGAGAATCAGAAGGAGAAGCAGAAGAAGGAGAAGGAGAAGCAGAAGAAGATGCAGAAGGAGAAGCAGGAGAAGCAGAAGAAGCAGAAGCAGAAGGAGGAGCAGGAAAAGCAAAAGAAGCAGAGGCAAAAGTAGAAGCAAAAGAAGGAGAAGGAGAAGGAGAAGCAGAAGCAGAAGGAGAAGAAGAAGCATAAGGACAAGCACAAACAGAAGGAGATGCAGAAGGAGAAGCAGGAGAAGCAGAAGAAGCAGAAGCTGAAGGAGAAGCAGAAGTAGGAGACGGAGGATAAGCAGAAACAGAAGGAGAAGCAGAAGAGGAATGAGAAGCAGAAAAAGAAGGAGGAGAAGCACAATAAGCAGAAGCAGGAGAAGCCGAAAGAGTAGAAGCAGAAGAAGCAGAAACAGAAGCAGAAGGAGAAGCAGAAGCAGAAGGAGAAGCAGCAGAAGAAGTAGAACCAGAAATTCAGGCAGGAGAAACAGAAGAAGAAGAAGCATAAGGAGAAGCAAAAAGAGAAGCAGAAGGAGAAGTAGAAGAAGCAGCAGAAGAAGCAGAAAAACAAGCAGGAGAAGCAGAAGTAGAAAGAGAATTAAAAGCAGAAGAAGCAGAAGCAGAAGAAGAAGCAGTAGAAGCATAAGAAGCAGAAGCAGGAAAAGCAGAAGCAGAAGAACAAGAAGAAGCAGAAGAAGCAGAAGCAGAGGGAGAAACAGAAGGAGGAGAAGGAGCAGCAGAAGGTGAAGCAGAAGGAGATGGAGAAGCAGAAAGAGAAGCAGAAACAGAAGGAGAAGAAGAAGGATTAGTTGGAGAATCAGAAGAAGCAGAAGCAGAAAGAGAAGCAGAACCAGAAGGAGAAGCAGAAGGAGGAGAAGGAGAAGGAGAAGCCGAAAGCGAAGCAGAAAGAGAAGCAGAACGAGAAGCAGGAGAAGCAGAAGCAGGAGAACAAGAAGCAGAAGAAACAGAAGAAGGAGAAGAAGCAGAAGCAGAAGGAGTAGCAGAAACAGAAGGAAAAGCAGAAAGGGATGCAGGAGAAGCAGAAGAAGCAGCAGCAGGAGAAGCAGAAGCATAAGAATTCGAAGAAGCAGAAGCAGAACCTGAAGCAGAAGGAGAAGCAGGAGAAGCAGAAGAAGCAGAATCTGGAGAAGCAGAAGGAGAACCAGAAGGAGAAGCAGAATCAGAAAGAGAAGCAAAAGCAGTAGGAGAAGAACAAGGAGAAGCAGAAGAAACAGAAGAAGCAGATGCAGTAGCAGAAGAAGCAGAAGATGCAGAAGCAGAAGGAGAAGCAGAAGGAAAAGCAGAAGAACGAGAAGAAGGAGAAACAGAAGGAGAAGCAGAAAGAGAAGCAGAAGAAGGAGCAGGAGACGGAAAAGCAGCCGGAGAAGCAGAAAGAACAACAGAAGGAGAAGGAGGAGATGCAGAAACAGGAGAAGCAGAAGTAGAAGAATCAGGAGAAGGACAAGAACCAGAAGCAGAAGGAGAAGCAGAAACAGAAGGAGAAGCAGAAAGAGAAGGAGGGGAAGCAGAAGAAGCAGAAGCAGGAGAAGCAGAAGCATAAGAATCCGAAGAAGCAGAAGCAGAACCTGAAGTAGAAGGAGAAGCAGGAGAAGCAGAAGAAGCAGAATCTGGAGAAGCAGAATGAGAAGCTGAAGGAGAAGCAGAAGCAGAAAGAGAATCAAAAGCAGAAGGAGAAGCAGAAGGAGATATAGAAGCAGAAACAGAAGGAGAAGAAGAAGGATTAGTTGGAGAATCAGAAGAAGCAGAAGCACAACGAGAAGCAGTAGAAGGAGAAGGAGAAGCAGAAGCAGAGGAAAGGAAGGAGAAGCAGAAGAAGCAGAAGCGGAAGAAGCCGAAAGTGAAGAAGCAGAAACAGAAGCAGAAGTAGAAGCAGAAGCAGAAGGAGAAGCAACAGAACAAGTAGAACCAGAAATTCAGGCAGGAGAAACAGAAGAAGCAGAAGCAGAAAGAGAAGCAAAAAGAGAAGCAGAAGGAGAAGTAGAAGAAGCAGCAGAAGGAGAAGCAGCAGAAGAAGCAGAAAAACAAGCAGGAGAAGCAGAAGCAGAAAGAGAAGTAGAAGCAGAAGAAGCAGAAGCAGAAGAAGAAGCAGTAGAAGCATAAGAAGCAGAAGCAGGAGAAGCAGGAACAGGAGAAGCAGAAGCAGAAGAACAAGAAGAAGCATAAGAAGCAGAAGCAGAAGCAGAGGGAGAAACAGAAGAAGGAGAAGGAGCAGCAGAAGGTGAAGCAGAAGGAGATGAAGAAGCAGAAAGGGAAGCAGAAACAGAAGGAGAAGGAGAAGGATTAGTAGGAGAATCAGAAGAAGCAGAAGCAGAAAGAGAAGCAGAAGAAGGAGAAGGAGAAGCAGACGCACAGGAAAGGAAGGAGAAGCAGAAGAAGCAGAAGCAGGAGAAGCAGAAGAAGAAGAAGAAGAAGAAGAAAGAGAAGAAGGAGAAGGAGCAGAAGGAGAAGCAGAAGCAGATGGAGAAGCAGAAAGACAAGGAGAAGAAGCACTAGCAGGAGAAGCAGAAGCATAAGAAACAGAAGAAGCTGAAGAAACAGAAGCAGGACCTGAAGCAGAAGAAACAGAACAAGGAGAATTAGCAGTAGCAGAAGCAGAACGAGAAGCAGAAGAAGAAGAAGGAGAAGGAGAAAGAGAAGGATTAGGAGTAGGAAGAGCAAAAGGAGAATCAGAAGCAGAACGAAAAGCAGAAGGAGCAGCAGAAGGAGAAGCAGAAGGAGCAGCAGAAGGAGAAGCAGAGGAAGGAGAAGCAGAAGCAGAAGAAGCAGCAGAAGGAGAAGCAGAAGCAGAAGAAGATGGAGAAGGAGAAGCAGGAGAAGCAGAAGAAGCAAAGCAGAAGGAGAAGCAGAAGTAGAAGAAGGAGAAGGAGAAGGAAGGGCAGCCGAAGCAATAGGAGAAGCAGAAGGAGAAGCAGAAGAATGAGAAGAAGAAAGAGAAGCAGGAGAAGCACAAATGCAGAAGCAGGAGAAGCAGAAACAGAAGATACAGAAGAAGAAGAAGAAGAAGAAGAAGAAGAAGAAGAAGAAGAAGAAGAAGAAGAAGAAGAAGAAGAAGAAGAAGAAGAAGAAGAAGAAGAAGAAGAAGAAGAAGGAGAAGCATAAGGAGAAGCAGTAGAAGCAGAAGAAGCAGAAGCAGGAGAAGCAGAAGCAGAAGAAAAAGAATAAGCAAAAGAAGCAGAAGCAGAAGCACTGGGAGAAGCAGAAGCAGAAGGAGAAGGAGAAGCAGAAGGAGAAGCAGAAGCAGAAAGAGAAGCAGAAACTGAAGGACAACAAATGGAGAAGCAGGAGAATCAGAAGAAGCAGAAGTAGAAGCATAAGAAACAGAAGCAAAAGAAACAGAAGAAACAGAAGCAAAAGAAACAGAAGAAGGAGAAGAGCAGAAGCAGAAGCAGAAGGAGAAGCAGAAGCAGAAGGAGAAGCAGAAAGAGAAGCAGGAGAAGCAGAAGAAGCAGGAGAAGCATAAGCAGAAGAAACAGGTGAAGCCGAAGAAAGCAGAAGCAGAATCTGAAGCAGAAGGAGAAACAGAAGAAGCACAATCTGAAACAGAAGAAGAAGAAACAGAAATAGTAGAATAAGCAGAAGCAGAAGCAGCTGGAGAAGCAGAAGAAGAAGACGAAGAAGGCGAGAGAGAAGGATTAGGAGTAGGAGAAGCAAAAGGATAAGCAGAAGCAGAAAGAGACGCAGAAGGAGAAGCAGCACGAGAAGTAGAAGAAGCAGGAGAAGCAGAAGAAACAGAAGACGCAGAAGCAGAATGAGAAGCAGAAGCAGAATGAGAAGCAGAAGGAGAAATTGAAGCAGAAGCAGAAGGAGAAGCAGAAGCAGAAGGAGAAGCAGAAGCAGAATGAGAAGCAGAAGGAGAAAATGAAGCAGAACCAGAAGGAGAAGCAGAAGCAGAAGGAGAAGCAGAAGAAGGAGAAGGAGAAGCCGAAAGAAAAGCAGAAAGAGAAGCAGGAGAAGCAGAAGCAGGACAAGCAGAAGCAGAAGAAACAGAAGAAGGAGAAGAAGCAGAAGCAGAAGGAGAAGCAGAAACAGAAGGAGAAGCAGAAAGAGAAGGAGGGGAAGCAGAAGAAGCAGAAGCAGGAGAAGCAGAAGCATAAGAATCCGAAGAAGCAGAAGCAGAACCTGAAGCAGAAGGAGAAGCAGGAGAAGCAGAAGAAGCAGAATCTGGAGAAGCTGAAGGAGAATCAGAAGCAGACAGAGAAGCTAAAAGCAGAAGGAGAAGCAGAAGATACAGAAGAAGCAGAGGCAGTATCAGAAGAAGCAGAAGATTCAGAAGCAGAAGGAGAAGCAGAAGGAAAAGAAGAAGAACTAGAAGGAGAAGGAGAAACAGGAGTAGAAGCAGAAAGAGAAGCAGAAGAAGGATCAGTAGAAGGAAAAGCAGCAGGAGTAACAGAAAGAGCAGCAGAAGGAGAAGCAGGAAATGCAGAAACAGGAGAAGAACAAGCAGAAGAAACAGGAGAAGGACAAGAAGCTGAAGCAGAAGGAGAAGCAGAAAGAGAAGGAGGGGAAGCAGAAGAAGCAGAAGCAGGAGAAGCAGAAGCATAAGAATCCGAAGAAGCAGAAGCAGAACCTGAAGCAGAAGGATAAGCAGGAGAAGCAGAAGAATCAGAATCTGGAGAAGCAGAATGAGAAGCAGAAGGAGAAGCAGAAGCAGAAAGAGAATCAAAAGCAGAAGGAGAAGCAGAAGAAACAGAAGAAGTAGAAGCAGTAGCAGTTGTAGCAGAAGCAGTAGGAAAAGCAGAGGCAAAAGGAGAAGGACAAGAAGGAGAAGGAGAAACAGAAGGAGAAGCAGAAGGAGAAGCAGAAAGAGAAGCAGGTAAAGCAGAAGAAGAAGAAGCAGAAGGAGAATCAGAAGGAGAAGCAGAAGAAGGAGAAGGAGAAGCAGAAGCAGAAGAAGATGCAGAAGGAGAAGCAGAAGAAGCAGAAGCAGAAGGAGAAGCAGGTG
>NW_012294593.1:0-5697 GCF_000151885.1 Dipodomys ordii | reverse complement strand
TCAGAATGAGAAGCAAAAAGAGAAGCAGTAGAAGCAGAAAAACCAGGAGAAGCTATGTAAGAAAGAGAAGAAGAAGAAGAAGAAGAAGAAGAAGAAGAAGAAGAAGAAGAAGAAGAAGAAGAAGAAGAAGAAGAAGAAGAAGAAGAAAAAGAAGAAGAAGAAGAAGAAGAAGAAGAAGAAGAAAAAGAAGAAGAAGAAGAAGAAAAAGAAGAAGAAGAAGAAGAAGAAGAAGAAGAAGAAGAAGAAGAAGAAGAAGAAGAAGAAGAAGAAGAAGAAGAAGAAGAAGAAGCATAAGGAGAAGCATAAGGAGAAGCATAAGGAGAAGCCTAAGGAGAAGCAGTAGATGCAGGAGAAGCAGAAGAAATAGAATAAGCAAAAGAAGCAGAAGCAGTGGGAGAAGCAGAAGAAGGAGAAGGAGCAGCAGAAGGAGAAGCAGAAGCAGAAAGAGAAGCAGAAACAGAAGGAGAAAAAAAGGAGAAGCAGGAGAATCAGAAGAAGCAGAAGTAGAAACAGAAAGAGAAGTAGAAGAAGGAGAAACAGAAGTAGAATCAGAAGAAACAGAAGAAGAAGAAGAAGAAGAAGAAGAAGAAACAGAACCAAAAGAAACAGAAGAAGGAGAAGAGCAGAAGCAGAAGCAGAAGGAAAAGCAGAAGCAGAAGGAGAAGCAGAAAGAGAAGCAGGAGAAGCTGAAGAAGCAGGAGAAGCAGAAGCAGAAGAAACAGGAGAAGCCGAAGAAGCAGAAGCAGAATCTGAAGCAGAAGGAGAAACAGAAGAAGCACAATCTGAAGCACAAGCAGAAGAAACAGAAATAGTAGAATAAGCAGAAGCACCAGGAGAAGGTGAAGAAGAAGAAGGAGAAGGCGAAAGAGAAGGATTAGGAGTAGGAGAAGCAAAAGGATAAGCAGAACCAGAAAGAGACGCAGAAAGAGAAGCAGCACGAGAAGTAGGAGTAGCAGGAGAAGAAGAAGCAGGAGAAGCAGAAGAAACAGAAGGCGCAGAAGCAGAATGAGAAGCAGAAGGAGAAATTGAAGCAGAAGCAGAAGGAGAAGCAGAAGCAGAAGAAGGAGAAGGACAAGGAGAAGGAGAAAGAGAAGCAGAAAGAGAAGCAGAACGAGAAGCAGGAGAAGCAGAAGCTGGAGAAGCCGAAGCAGAAGAAACAGAAGAAGGGGAAGAAGCAGAAGCAGAAGGAGAAGCAGAAACATAAGGAAAAGCAGAATGAGAAGCAGGAGAAGCAGAAATGCAAAAGCAGAACCTGAAGCAGAAGGAGAAGCAGGAGAAGCAGAAGAAGCAGAATCTGGAGAAGCAGAAGGAGAAGCAGAAGCAGAAAGAGAAGCAAAAGCAGAAGGAGAAGCAGAAGAAACAGAAGAAGCAGAGGCAGTATCAGAAGAAGCAGAAGATTCAGAAGCAGAAGGAGAAGCAGAAGGAAAAGCAGAAGATCTAGAAGCAGAAGGAGAAGGAGAAACAGGAGTAGAAGCAGAAAGAGAAGCAGAAGAAGGAGCAGTAGAAGGAAAAGCGGCAGGAGAAAAAGAAAGAGCAGCAGAAGGAGAAGCAGGAAATGCAGAAACAGGAGAAGAACAAGCAGAAAAAACAGGAGAAGGACAAGAAGCAGAAGCAGAAGGAGAAGCAGAAAGAGAAGGAGGGGAAGCAGAAGAAGCAGAAGCAGGAGAAGCAGAAGCATAAGAATCCGAAGAAGCAGAAGCAGAACCTGAAGCAGAAGGAGAAGCAGGAGAAGCAGAAGAAGCAGAATCTGGAGAAGCAGAAGGAGAAGCAGAAGGAGAAGCAGAAGCAGAAAGAGAATCAAAAGCAGAAGGAGAAGCAGAAGAAACAGAAGAAGTAGAAGCAGTAGCAGTTGTAGCAGAAGCAGTAGGAAAAGCAGAAGGAAAAGCAGAAGAACAAGAAGGAGAAGGAGAAACAGAAGGAGAAGCAGAAGGAGAAGCAGAAAGAGAAGCAGGTAAAGCAGAAGAAGAAGCAGAAGGAGAATCAGAAGGAGAAGCAGAAGAAGGAGAAGGAGAAGCAGAAGCAGAAGAAGATGCAGAAGGAGAAGCAGAAGAAGCAGAAGCAGAAGGAGAAGCAGGAAAAGCAGAAGAAGCAGAAGCAAAAGGTGAAGCAAAAGAAGGAGAAGGAGAAGCAGAGGCAGAAGAAGAAGCATAAGGACAAGCACAAACAGAAGGAGATGCAGAAGGAGAAGCAGGAGAAGCAGAAGAAGCAGAAGCTGAAAGAGAAGCAGAAGTAGGAGAAGGAGAAGGAGGAGAAGCAGAAGCAGAAGGAGAAGCAGAAGCAGAATGAGAAGCAGAAAGAGAAGCAGGAGGAGGACAAGAAGCAGAAGCAGGAGAAGCCGAAAGAGAAGAAGCAGAAACAGAAGCAGAAGGAGAAGCAGAAGCAGAAGGAGAAGCAGCAGAAGAAGTAGAACCAGAAATCCAGGCACGAGAAACAAAAGAAGCAGAAGCAGAAGGAGAAGCAAAAAGAGAAGCAGAAGGAGAAGTAGAAAAAGCAGCAGAAGAAGCAGAAAAACAAGCAGGAGAAGCAGAAGCAGAAAGAGAAGTAGAAGCAGAAGAAGCAGAAGAAGCAGAAGAAGAAGCAGTAGAAGCATAAGAAGCAGAAGCAGGAGAAGCAGAATCAGAAGAATAAGAAGAAGCATAAGAAGCAGAAGCAGAGGGAGAAACAGAAGAAGGAGAAGGAGCAGCAGAAGGTGAAGCAGAAGGAGATGCAGAAGCAGAAAGAGAAGCAGAAATAGAAGGAGAAGAAGAAGGAGAAGTTGGAGAATCAGAAGAAGCAGAAGCAGAAAGAGAAGCAGAAGAAGGAGAAGGAGAAGCAGAAGGAGAAGGACAAGCAGGAGAAGCAGAAGAAGCAGAAGCGGGAGAAGCAGAAGAAGAAGAAGAAGAAGAAACAGAAGAAGGAGAAGGAGCAGAAGGAGAAGCAGAAGCAGAAGGAGAAGCAGAAAGAGAAGCAAAAGAAGCAGAAGAAGCAGTAGCAAGAGAAGGAGGAGCAGAAAAAACAGAAGAAGCCGAAGAATCAGAAGGAGAACCTGAAGCAGAAGGAGAAGCAGAAGCAGCAGAAGCTGGAAAAGCAGAAGCAGAAGAAACCGAACAAGCAGAAGAAGCAGAAGCAGAACGAGAAGCAGAAGAAGAAGGAGAAAGAGAAGGATTAGGAGTAGGAGGAGCAGAAGCAGAATAAGAAGCAGAAAGAGAAGCAGAAGAAGAAGCAGAAGGAGAAACAGAAGAAGCAGAAGCAGGAGAAGCAGAAGCAGAAGCAGAATGAGATGCACAAGAAGGAGAAATTGAAGGAGAAGGAGAAGGAGACGGAGAAGCAGAAGGAGAAGTAGGAGAAGAAGAAGAAGAAGAAGCAGGAGACGCATAAACAGAAGAAACAGAAGGAGAAGAGCAGAAGCAGAAGGAGAAGCAGAAGAAGCAGAAGCTGAAGCAGAAGAAGAAGAAACAGAAAAAGCAGAAGAAGCAGAAGAAGAAGCAGCAGGAGAAGAAGAAGAAGAAGAAGAAGGAGAAGGAGAAAGAGAAGGATTAGGAGTAGGAGAAACAGAAGGAAAAGCAGAAGCAGAAAGAGAAGGAGAATGAGAATGAGAAGCAGGAGAAGCAGAAGAAGCAGAAGCAGGAGAAGCAGAAGCAGAAGAAACATAGGAAGGAGAAGAAGCAGAAGGAGAAGCAGAAACAGAAGGAAAAGCAGAAAGAGAAGCAGGAGAAGCAGAAGAAGCAGCAGCAGGAGAAGCAGAAGCAGAAGAAGCCGAAGAAGCAGACGCAGAACCTGAAGCAGAAGGAGTAGCAGGAGAAGCAGAAGAAGCAGAATCTGAGAATCAGAAGGAGAAGCAGAAGCAGAAAGAGAAGCAAAAGCATAAGGAGAAGCAGAAGGGGAAGCAGAAGAAACAGAAGAAGCAGAGGCAGTAGCAGAAGAAGCAGAAGATGCAGAAGCAGAAGGAGAAGCAGAAGGAAAAGCAGAAGAACGAGAAGGAGAAGGAGTAGGAGAAACAGAAGGAGAAGCAGAAAGAGAAGCAGAAGAAGGAGCAGGAGAAGGAAAAGCAGCAGGAGAAGCAGAAAGAGAAGGAGAAGCAGAAGCAGAAGCAGAAGTAGAAGCAGAAAAAGGAGAAGCAGAAGGAGAAGCATAAAGAGAAACAGCAGGAGAAGCAGGAGAAGCAGAAGCAGGAGAAGCAGAATCAAAAGACATAGAAGAAGGATAAGAAGCAGAAGCAGAAAGAGAAGCAGAAACAGAAGGAGAAGTAGAAATAGAAGCAGAAGAAGCTGAAGAAGCAGAAGCAGAACCTCAAGCAGAAGGAGAAGCAGGAGAAGCAGAAGAAGCAGAATCTGGAGAAGAAGGAGAACCAGAAGGAGAAGCAGAAGCAGAAAGAGAAGCAAAAGCAGAAGGAGAAGCAGAAAGGGAAGCAGAAGAAACAGAAGAAGCAGAAGCAGAAGAAGTAGCAGAAGAAGCTGAAGATGCAGAAGCAGATAGAGAAGCAGAAGGAATAGCAGAATAACGACAAGGAGAAACAGAAGGAGAAGAAGAATGAGAAGCCAAGTTTTGAGTGCTGTACACCTTCCCCAAAGGAGAGAAAAGCCGCTAAATAGAAATAGACTGCATTTTTCTCGCCCAGGCAACTCTGGTCTGCATCCATCAGGGCTTAATGCCACTCACACTGTCCACAGAGCCCAGTCCAATTTGTTTCATCCAATTTTGGGAGAGCTGATCTGTGTTAGTCAGCTCAGGATGCAAACGACATTAGAGAGCACTCCGAAATTGGTGACCTTAAAACAGTTTTAAGGTCCCAAAGTGAGGATGCTCTACTCCTTCCCCAATGGAGAGACAAGCCTCCAAAGATATATGGACAGCGCCGACCTTCCTCACTAAGCCCTAATCTACATGCTGTTCCACATACTCTCAACAATAACAGGTCCAATTATATTCCTTGCAATTCTGGGAGAGCTGAAAAGTGTTTGAGAGCACAGGATGCAAACGACTAGATAGAGCAACACAGAAATTCGGCGCCTTAAAACAAAATTGTTTTTCAGGGCTCAAATTCTCAATGATCTACATCTTCCTCAAAGGAGAGGTAAGCCTCTAAATACAAATAGACTGCCTCTTTCTAACCCAGGTTTCTCCGGTCTGCATAATAGCTTGGCTGAAAGCCACTTATACTGTCCATCCACAGGAACCAGTCCAATTTTGTCTTCCAATTCTGGGAGAACTGACCAGTGTTAGCGAGTTCAGCATGCACACGAAAGTTTGAGTAAAGCAGAGAAAGTCAGATAAGGTGATGTTAATGAACTGAACCCTAATATATGTATTCAAAAATTTTTTTATTTGTTTTCAAGCGATTGTTTATGACACATTCATAAGATCATTTCTTTTTTACTTTGTAAGTCTCTCCACCATTTTATAACAACTGTTTCACTGTATTTCATGTCGGTATAATTTGTGGAGGGGAAGCGTGAGAACAATTCGTTTCAATAGGGATACAGTGGACTCATAGCAAAAATACGATGGACATTCGTATGTCCAAACGACTATACTACATTGGTCTGTGAGTGGAGTGGGGTATGGGAGAGTTGACGCATATGCGGGATTAGGAAAATGGATATTTGAGTCTTTATTACACAATTAGCGCTCTGCAGACAGTCCGTTATAGAAGACTTGCAGCCCTAATATTCATAGCACAGCCTAGGAACAGGCCGAGATGAAAGACAAAATCAATAC
>NW_012294592.1:0-5697 GCF_000151885.1 Dipodomys ordii | reverse complement strand
ATTCCATGCGGCAGGAGAAGATTGTTGTAGAAGGAGCCTCTGTCGCCGAATGCTTAGAATTCTCGCACTCCTAAGGTAAGTTCCCAGGATGTTCTCACCTCTTCCTTATTGTGTATCCTTGATACCATCCTCAGGCTGCAAAAGTTTCCCAAGAGCTTCTTGTGCTAGAAATGGTAGCATTCATAGTCTAGATTAATAAGCAGCAGCACTAGTTGTTTGAGTTGTAGTGGAAGATGAAGAATTAGCTGCAGAAGCAGCAGGAGAAGAAGAAGAAGAAGTAGAAGAAGGAGAAGAAGAAGAAGAAGAAGAAGAAGAAGAAGAAGAAGAAGAAGAAGAAGAAGAAGAAGAAGAAGAAGAAGAAGAAGAAGAAGAAGAAGAAGAAGAAGAAGGAGAAGGAGAAGGAGGAGGAGAAGCATAAGGAGAAGAGGTAGAAGCAGAAGAAGCAGAAGCAGGAGAAGCAGAAGCAGTAGAAAAAGAATAAGCATAAGAATAAGAATCACAGGGAGAAGCAGAAGAAGGAGAAGGAACAGCAGAAAGAGAAGTAGAAGGAGAATCAGAAGGAGAATCAGAAGAAGGAGTAGCAGAAGCAGAAGAAGCAGCAGAAGAAGAAGCAGAAGCAGAAAAAGATGCAGAACGAGAAGCAGGAGAAGCAGAAGAAGCAGAAGCAGAAGGAGAAGCAGAAGTAGGAGAAGGAGAAGGAGAAGGAAGTGCAGCAGAAGCAATAGGAGAAGCAGAAGGAGAAGCAGAAGCAGAATGAGAAGCAGAAAGAGAAACAGTAGAAGCAGAAGAAGCAGGAAAAGCAGAAGCAGAAGAAAGAGAAGAAGAAGACGAAAAAGAAGAAGAAGAGGAAGAAGAAAAGAAGCAGCAGCATAAGGAGAAGCATAAGGAGAAGCATAAGAAGAAGCGGTAGAAGCAGGAGCAGGAGAAGCAGAAGCAGAAAGAGAAGCAGAAACAGAAGGAGAAAAAGAAGGAGAAGCAGGAGAATCAGAAGAAGCAGAAGTAGAAGCAGAAAGAGGAGAAGAAGGAGAAGCAGAAGTAGAATCAGAAGAAACAGAAGAAGAAGAAGCAGAAGAAACAGAAGCAAAAGAAACAGAAGAAGGAGAAGAGCAGAAGCAGAAGCAGAAGCGAAGGAGAAGCAGAAAGAGAAGCAGGAGAAGCAGAAGAAGCAGGAGAAGCAGAAGCAGAAGAAACAGGAGAAGCCGAAGAAGCAGAAGCAGAATCAGAAGCAGTAGGAGAAGTAGAAGCAGAAGGAGAAGCAGAAGAAGGAGAAGGAGAAGGAGAAGCAGAAAGAGAAGCAGAACGAGAAGCAGGAGAAGCAGAAGCAGGAGAAGCAGAAGCAGAAGAAACAGAAGAAGGAGAAGAAGCAGAAACAGAAGGAGAAGCAGAAACAGAAGAATGGGAAGCAGAAGAAGCAGAAGCAGGAGAAGCAGAAGCATAAGAATCCGAAGAAGCAGAAGCAGAACCTGAAGCAGAAGGAGAAGCAGGAGAAGCAGAAGAAGCAGAATCTGGAGAAGCAGAATGAGAAGCAGAATAATAAAGAGAAGCAGAGGCGGAGGAGAAGCAGAAAGAGAAGCAGGAGAAGCAGAAGAAGCAGGAGAAGCAGAAGCAGAAGAAACAGGAGAAGCCAAAGAAGCAGAAGCAGAATCTGAAGCAGAAGGAGAAACAGAAGAAGCACAATCTGAAGCAGAAGCAGAAGAAACAGAAATAGTAGAATAAGCAGAAGCAGAAGCAGCAGGAGAAGCAGAAGAAGAAGACGGAGAAGGCGAAAGAGAAGGATTAGGAGTAGGAGAAGCAAAAGGATAAGCAGAAGCAGAAAGAGACGCAGAAGGAGAAGCAGCACGAGAAGTAGGAGAAGCAGGAGAAGCAGAAGCAGGAGAAGGAGAAGAAACAGAAGACGCAGAAGCAGAAGGAGCAGCAGAAGGAGAAATTGAAGCAGAAGCAGAAGGAGAAGCAGAAGCAGAAGGAGAAGCAGAAGAAGGAGAAGGAGAAGCAGAAAGAGAAGCAGAAAGAGAAGCAGAACGAGAAGCAGGAGAAGCAGAAGTTGGAGAAGCAGAAGCAGAAGAAACAGAAGGAGAAGAAGCAGAAGCAGAAGGAGAAGCAGAAACAGAAGGAAAAGCAGAAAGAGAAGCAGGAGAAGCAGCAGCAGGAAAGCAGAAGCAGAAGAAGCCGGAGAAGCAAAAGCAGAATCTGAAGCAGAAGGAGAAGCAGAAGAAGCAGAAGAAGCAGAATCTGGAGAAGCAGAAGGAGAAGCAGAAGCAGAAAGAGAAGCAAAAGCAGAAGGAGAAGCAAAAGGATAAGCAGAAGAAACAGAAGAAGCAGAGGCAGTAGAAAAAGAAGCAGAAGATGCAGAAGAAGAAGGAGAAGCAGAAGGAAAAGCAGAAGAACGAGGAGGAGAAGGAGAAACAGAAGGAGAAGCAGAAAGAGAAGCAGAAGAAGGAGCAGGAGAAAAAAACAGCAGGAAAAGCAGAAAGAGCAGCAGAAGGAGAAGCAGGAGATGCAGAAACAGGAGAAGCAGAAGCAGAAGAAACAGGAGAAGGACAAGAAGCAGAAGGAGAAGCAGAAACAGAAGGAGAAGCAGAAAGAGAAGGAGGGGAAGCAGAAAAAGCAGAAGCAGGAGAAGCAGAAGCATAAGAATCCGAAGAAGCAGAAGCAGAACCTGAAGAAGAAGGAGAAGCAGGAGAAGCAGAAGAAGCAGAAGCAGAAGGAGAAGTAGAAGTAGGAGAAGAAGAAGGAAGAGTCGCAGAAGCAATAGGATTAGCAGAAGGAGAAGCAGAAGCAGAATGAGAAGCAGAAGAGAGCAGTAGAGCAGAGAGCAGGAAAGAAAAAGCGAGAAGAGAGAGAGAGAGAGAAGAAGAAGAAGAAGAAGAAGAAGAAGAAGAAGAAGAAGAAGAAGAGAGAAGAAGAAGAAGGAGAAGGAGAAGGAGAAGCATAAGGAGAAGAAGTAGAAGCAGAAGAAGCAGAAGCAGGAGAAGCAGAAGCAGTAGAAAAAGAATAAGCATAAGAAGAAGAATCAGAGGGAGAAGCAGAAGAAGGAGAAGGAACAGCAGAAAGAGAAGTAGAAGGAGAATCAGAAGGAGAATCAGAAGAAGGAGTAGCAGAAGCAGAAGAAGCAGCAGAAGGAGAAGCAGAAGCAGAAAAAGATGCAGAACGAGAAGCAGGAGAAGCAGAAGAAGCAGAAGCAGAAGGAGAAGCAGAAGTAGGAGAAAGAGAAGGAGAAGGAAGTGCAGCAGAAGCAATAGGAGAAGCAGAAGGAGAAGCAGAAGCAGAATGAGAAGCAGAAAGAGAAACAGTAGAAGCAGAAGAAGCAGGAAAAGCAGAAGCAGAAGAAAGAAAGGAAGAAGAAGAAGACGAAAAAGAAGGAGAAGAAGAGGAAGAAGAAGAAGACGCATAAGGAGAAGCATAAGGAGAAGCAGTAGAAGCAGAAGCAGGAGAAGCAGAAGCAGAAGAAAAAGAATAAGCAAAAGAAGCAGAAGCAGTGGGAGAAGCAGAAGAAGGAGAAGGAGAAGGAGCAGCAGAAGGAGAATCAGAAGCAGAAAGAGAAGCAGAAACAGAAGGAGAACAAGAAGGAGAAGCAGGAGAATCAGAAGAAGCAGAAGTAGAAGCAGAAAGAGGAGAAGAAGGAGAAGCAGAAGTAGAATTAGAAGAAACAGGAGAAGAAGAAGCAGAAGAAACAGAAGCAAAAGAAACAGAAAAAGGAGAAGAGCAGAAGCAGAAGCAGAAGGAGAAGCAGAAGCAGAAGGAGAAGCAGAAAGAGAAGCAGGAGAACCAGAATAAGCAGGAGAAGCAGAAGCAGAAGAAACAGGAGAAGCCAAAGAAGCAGAAGCAGAATCAGAAGCAGAAGGAGAAGTAGAAGCAGAAGGAGAAGCAGAAGAAGGAGAAGGAGAAGGAGAAGGAGAAGCAGAAAGAGAAGCAGAACGAGAAGCAGGAGAAGCAGAAGCAGAAGAAACAGAATAAGGAGAAGAAGCAGAAGGAGAAGCAAAAATAGCAGAAACAGAAGGAAAAGCAGAAAGAGAAGCAGAAGAAGCAGCAGCAGGAGAAGCAGAAGCAGAAGAAGTCGAAGAAGCAGAAGCAGAACCTGAAGCAGAAGGAGAAGCAGAAGAAGCAGAATCTGGAGAAGCAGAAGGAGAAGCAGAAGCTGAAAGAGAAGCAAATGCAGAAGGAGAAGCAGAAGGAGAAGCAGAAGAAACAGAAGAAGCAGAGGCAGTAGCAGAAGAAGCAGAAGATGCAGAAACAGAAAGAGAAGCAGAAGGAAAAGCAGAAGAACGAGAAGGAGAAGGAGAAGGAGAAACAGAATGAGAAGCAGAAAGAGAAGCAGAAGAAGGAGCAGGAGAAGGAAAAGCAGCAGGAGAAGCAGAAAGAGCAGCAGAAGGAGGAGCAGGAGATGCAGAAACAGGAGAAGCAGAAGCAGAAGAAACAGGAGAAGGACAAGAAGCAGAAGCAGAAGGAGAAGCAGAAACAGAAGGAGAAGCAGAAAGAGAAGGAGGGGAAGCAGAAGAAGCAGAAGCAGACGGAGAAGCAGAAGAAGGAGAAGGAGAAGCCAGAGCAGAAGAAGAAGCAGAAGGAAAAGCACAAGCAGAAGGAGATGCAGAAGGAGAAGCAGGAAATGCAGAAGACACAGAAGCAGAAGGAGAAGAAGAAGGAGAAGAATCAGAATCAGAAGAAGCAGAAGCAGAAATAGAAAGAGAAGCTGACGAAGAGAAGCAGATCGTGAAGCAGGAGAAGCAGGAGAAGCACAAGCGGGAGAAGCAGAAGAAGAAGAAACAGAAGAAGGAGAAGGAGCAGAAGCAGAAGGAGAAGCAGAAGCAGAATGAGAAGCAGAAAGAGAAGCAGGAAAAGCAGAAGAAGCAGAAGCAGGAGAAGCAGAAGGAGAAGAAACAGGAGAAGGACAAGAAGCAGAAGCAGAAGGAGAAGCAGAAACAGAAGGAGAAGTTGAAAGAGAAGGAGGGGAAGCAGAAGAAGCAGAAGCAGGAGAACCAGAAGCATAAGAATCCGAAGAAGCAGAAGCAGAACCTGAAGCAGAAGGAGAAGCAGGAGAAGCAGAAGAAGCAGAATCTGGAGAAGCAGAATGAGAAGCTGAAGGAGAAGCAGAAGCAGAAAGAGAATCAAAAGGAGAAGGAGAAGCGGAAGAAACAGAAGAAGCAGAAGCAGTAGCAGTTCCAGCAGAAGCAGAAGGAGAAGCAAAAGTAAAAGCAGAAGAACGAGAAGGAGAAGGAGAAACAGAAGGAGAAGCAGAAGGAGAAGCAGAAGAAGCAGAAGGAGAAGCAGAAGGAGAAACAGAAGCAGAAGAAGCAGCAGAAGGAGAAGCAGAAGGAGAAGAAGATGCAGAAGGAGCAGCAGGAGAAGCAGAAGAAGCAGAAGCAGAAGGAGAAGGAGAAGTAGGAGAAGGAGAAGGAAGAGCCACAGAAGCAATAGGAGAAGCAGAAGGAGAAGCAGAAGCAGAAGGAGAAGCAGAAAGAGAAGCAGTAGAAGAAGAAGAAGCAGGAAAAGCAGAAGCAGCAGAAAGAGAAGAAGAAGAAGAAGAAGAAGAAGAAGAAGAAGAAGAAGAAGAAGAAGAAGAAGAAGAAGAAGAAGAAGAAGAAGAAGAAGAAGAAGAAGAAGTAGAAGAAGAAGAAGATGGAGAAGAATAAGAAGAAGAAGAACAAGGAGAAGATGAAGGAGAAGGATAAGCACGATAACCTGAAGCAGAAGAATTCGAAT
>NW_012294591.1:0-5698 GCF_000151885.1 Dipodomys ordii | reverse complement strand
CAGCTCTGTCTCCCTCCCTGTCCAGCTGTGTCTTCCCTGTGTCCCCCGCTGTGTCCCGCTGAGTCCCCTGCTGTGTCCCGCTGTGTCACGCTGTGTCACGCTCTGTCCCATCTGTGTCCCTCTGTGTCCAGCTCTGTCCCTGTTGTGTGTCCGCTGTGCCCCGCTGTGTACCCTTCTGTGTCCAGCTGTGTCCCCTCTGTGTCCCGCTGTGTCCCTTCTCTGTCCCCCGCTGTCCACCGCTGTGTCCCCCGGCTGTGTCCCGAAGTGTCCCCGCTGTGTCCCGCTGTGTCCTACTGTGTCCGTTGGTGTCCCGCTTTTTCCCCTCTATGTCCCCTGCTGAGTCCCCTCTGTGTCCCCGCTGTGTCCAGCTGTGTCCTCGCTGTGTCCTCCGCTGTCTCCCGCTTTGTCCCATGCTGTGTCTTACTCTGTCCCACTGTGTCCCTGCTGTGTCCCCCACTGTATCCCTGCTGTGTCCCCCGCTGTGTCCCGCTGTGTCCCGCTGTGTCCCCCGCTGTGTCCTGCTGGGTCCCGCTGTGTCCCCGCTGTGTCCCTGCTGTGTCCGGCTGTGTCCCCCACTGTGTCCCGCTGTGTCCCGCTGTGTCCCCCGCTGTGTACCGCTGTGTCCCCGCAGGTTCACCGCTGTTTCACGCTGTGTCCTGCTGTGTTCCGTGGTGTCCTGCTTTGTCCTCCGCTGTGTCCCGCTGTGTCCACTGCTGGGTCCCCGCTGGGTCCCGCTGTGTCTCGCTGTTTCCCGCTGTGTCCTCGCATTGTCCCATGCTGTGTTCCGCTCTGTCCTCCCTGTGTCCCCCGCTTTGTCCCGCTGTGTCCCCCGCTGTGCCCCGCATTGTCCCGCTGTGTCCCGTTGTGTCCTCGCTGTGTCCCACTGTGTCCCCCCTGTTTCCCCGCTGGGTCCTGCTGTGTCCCGCTGTGTCACCTCTGTGTCCATCTGTGTCCCTGCTCTATAGACGCTGTGTCCCGCTGTGTCCCAAGCTGTGTCCCGCTGGGTCCCGCTGTGTTCCCCGCTGTGTCCCACTGTGTCCCCGCAGGTTCACCGCTGTTTCACGCTGTGTCCTGCTGTGTTCCTTGGTGTCCTGCTTTGTCCCCCGCTGTGTCCCGCTGTGTCCACTGCTGGGTCCCCGCTGTGTCCGGCTGTGTCTCGCTGTGTCCTGCTGTGTCCTCACTTTGTCCCATGCTGTGTTAAGCTGTGTCCTCCCTGTGTCCCCCGCTGTGTCCCGCTGTGTCCCCCGCTGTGCCCCGCAGTGTCCCGCTGTGTCCCGCTGTGTCCCGCTGGGTCCCCCGATGTGTCCCGCTGTGTCCCCCGCTGTGCCCCGCAGTGTCCCGCTGTGTCCCGCTCTGTCCCCCACTGTGTCCCCCGCTGAGTCCTCTATGTGTCGCCGCTGTGTCCCGCTGTGTCCTCGCTGTGTCCCCTGCTGTCTCCCGCTTTGTCCCACGCTGTGTCCCACTGTGTCCCGCTGTGTCCTCGCTGTGTCCCCTGCTGTGTCCTGCTGTGTTCCCGCTGTGTCCCAAGCTGTGTCCCGCTGTGTCCCGCTGTGTCCCCTGCTGTCTCCCGCTTTGTCCCACGCTGTGTCCCACTGTGTCCCGCTGTGTCCTCGCTGAGTACCCTGCTGTGTCCCACTATGTTCCCGCAGTGTCCCCGCTGTGTCCCCGCTGTGTCCTCGCTGTGTTCCCCGCTGTGTCCCGCTGTGTCCCCCGCTGTGTCTCACTGTGTCTACTGCTGTGTCCCCAATGTATCCCTCTGTGTCTCGCTGTGTCCCGCTGTGTCCTCGCTGTTTCCCACGCTGTGTTCTGCTGTGTCATCGCTGTGTTCCCCGCTGTGTCCCGTTGTGTCCCTAGCTGTGTACCCCACTGTGTCCCGCTGTGTCCCCGCTGTATCGACGCTGTCTCCCGCTGGGTCCCGCTGTGTCCTCCCTGTGTTCCCCACTGTGTCCCGCTATGTACCCCTCTGTGTCCCTCGCTGTGACCCGCTGTGTCCCGCTGTGTACTGCTGTGTCCCCCGCTGTGCCCCGCTGTGTCCCAATGTGTCCACGCTGTGTCCCGCGCTGTGTCCTGCTGAGTCCCCCCTGTTTCCCCCGCTGTGTCCCGCTGTGTCCGGCTGTGTCCCCCGCTCTGTCCCCCGCTGTGTCCCCCGCAGTGTCAGCGCTTTGTCCCGCTGTGTCCTCACTGTGTCCCCCGCTGTCTCCTGCTCTGTACCCCGCTGTGTCTCAAGCTTTGTCCCCGCTGTGTCCCACTGTGTCCCGCTGTGTCCCGCTGTGCCCCCACTGTGTCCCGTTGTGTTCACAGCTGTGTACCGCGCTGTGTAACGCTGTGTCCCCGCTGTATCGACGCTGTGTACCGCTGGGTCCCGCTGTGTCCTCGCTGTGTTCCCCGCTGGGTCCCGCTGGATCCCCCCTGTGTGCCCCGCTGTGTCCCACTGTGTCCCGCTGTGTCCCCCACTGTGTCCCCCGCTGTGTCCCTATGTGTCCCACGCTTTGTCCCCCTTTGTCCCCGCAGTTTCCCCGCTGTGTGCCCGCTGTGTCCCGCTGTGTACCCCGCTGTGTCCAGCTGTGTCACCGCTGTGTCTCGCTGTGGCCACTCTCTGTCTCCACTCTCCCCGCTGTGTGCCCCGCTGTGGCCCGCTGTGGCCCGCTGTGGCCCCCGCTTTGCCCTGCTGTGTCCCGCAGTGTCGCCGCTGTGTCCCGCTGTGTAACACTGTGTCCCATGATGTCCCACTTTGTCCCACAATGTGTCCCCCGCTGAGTACCCTCTGTGTCGCCGCGGTGTCCCACTGTGTCCTCGCTGTGTCCCTCGCTGTGTCCCGCTGTGTCCTCCCTGTGTCCCCCGCTGTGTCCCGCTGTGTCCTCGCTGTGTTCCCCACTGTGTCCAGCTGTTTCCCCCACTGTGTCCCCCACTGTGTCCTCGCTGTGTCCCCCGCTGTGTCCCGCTGTGTCCCGCTGTGTCCTCGCTATGTCCCCCTCTGTATCCCGCTGTGTCCCCCGCCGTGTCCCGCTGTGTCCCGCTGTGTCCCGCTGCGTCCCCCCTGTGTCCCGCTGTGTCCCGCTTTGTCCCCCACTGTGTCCCGCAGTGACCACGTTGTGTCCCGCTATTGTCCCACTGTGTCCCGTGGTGTCCCGCTTTGTCCCCCGCTGTGTCCCCGGCTGAGTCTCGCTTTGTCCCCACTGTGTCCTCTCTGTGTCCCCCGCTGTGTCCTGCTCTGTTCCCCACTCTGTCTCCCTTTTTGTCCCTGCTGTGCCCCGCTGTGTCCCGCTGTGTCCCGCTGTGTCCCCCACTATGTCCCGTTGTGTCAACAACTGTGTACCCCGCTGTGTCCCGCTGTGTCTCTGCTGTATCGATGCTGTGTCCCGCTGGGTCCTGCTGTGTCTCTCTCTGTGTTCCCCACTGTGTCCTGCTGTGTCCCCCGCTGTGTCCCTCGCTGTGTCCCCCGCTGTGCCCCGCTGTGTCCCGCTGTGTCCCCTGCTGTGTCCTTGCTGTGTTCCCGCTGGGTCCCTCTCTGTCCCGCAGTGTCCCCTGCTGAGTCCCGTTGTGTCACCGCTGTGTCCCGCTGTGTCCCCGCTCTATCGACGTTGTGTCCCGCTGGGTCCCGCTGTGTCCTCTATTTGTTCCCCGCTGTGTCCCGCTGTGTCCCCCGCTGTGTCTCTCGCTGTGTCCCGCTGTGTCCCCGGCTGTGTCCAGCTGTGTCCCGCTGTGTCCCCCGCTTTGTCCTTGCTGTGTCCCCGCTGTGACCCGCTGTGTCCCGCAGTGTCCCCAGCTGTGTCCCGCTTGTCAACGCTGTGTCCCGCTTTGTCCTCACTGTGTCCCCCCTGTGTCCCACTTTGTCCCTGCTGTGTACCCTGCTGTGTCCCTCTGTGTCCCCCGCTGTGTCCTGCTGTGTCTCCTGCTGTGTCCCCACTGTGTCACACTGTGTTTCGCTGTGTCCGGCTGTGTCCTTGCTCTGTCTCCCTCAGTGTCCAGCTGTGTCCTCCCTGTGTCCCCTGCTGTGTCCCGCTGAGTCCCCTGTTGTGTCCCGCTGTGGCCTGCTGTGTCACGCTCTGTCCCATCTGTGTCCCTCTGTGTCCAGGTCTGTCCCCGTTGTGTGTCCGCTGTGCCCTGCTGTGTACCTTTCTGTGTCCAGCTGTGTCCCCTCTGTGTCCCGCTGTGTCCCTTCTCTGTCCCCCGCTGTCCACCGCTGTGTCCCCCGGCTGTGTCCCGCAGTGTCCCCGCTGTGTCCCGCTCTGTCCTACTGTGTCCCTTGGTGTCCCGCTTTTTCCCCTCTATGTCCCCTGCTGAGTCCCCTCTGTGTCCCCGCTGTGTCCAGCTGTGTCCTCGCTGTGTCCTCCGCTGTCTCCCGCTTTGTCCCACGCTGTGTCCTACTGTGTCCCACTGTGTCCCTGCTGTGTCCCCCGCTGTGTCCCGCTGTGTCCCGCTGTCTCCCCCGCTGTGTCCTGCTGGGTCCCGCAGTGTCCCCGCTGTGTCCCTGCTGTTTCCGGATGTGTTCCCCGCTGTGTCCCGCTGGGTCCTGCTGTGCCCGCGCTGTGTACCGCTGTGTCCCCGCAGGTTCACCGCTGTTTCACGCTGTGTCCTGCTGTGTTCCGTGGTGTCCTGCTTTGTCCCCCGCTGTGTCCCGCTGTGTCCACTGCTGGGTCCGCGCTGGGTCCCGCTGTGTCTCGCTGTTTCCCGCTGTGTCCTCGCATTGTCCCATGCTGTGTTCCGCTGTGTCCTCCCTGTGTCCCCCGCTGTGTCACGCTGTGTCCCCCGCTGTGCCCCGCAGTGTCCCGCTGTGTCCCGCTGTGTCCTCGCTGTGTCCCACTGTGTCCCCCCTGTTTCCCCGCCGGGTCCTGCTGTGTCCCGCTGTGTCCCCCGCTGTGCCCCGCAGTGTCCCGCTGGGTCCCGCTGGGTCTGCCGCTGTGTCCCACTGTGTCCCCCTCTGTGCCCCGCAGTGTCCCGCTGTGTCCCGCTCTGTCTCCCACTGTGTCCCCCGCTGAGTCCTCTATGTGTCGCCGCTGTGTCCCGCTGTGTCCTCGCTGTGTCCCCCGCTGTCTCCCGCTTTGTCCCACGCTGTGTCCCACTGTGTCCCGCTGTGTCCTCGCTGTGTCCCCTGCTGTGTCCTGCTGTGTTCCCGCTGTGTCCCAAGCTGTGTCCCGCTGTGTCCCGCTGTGTGCCCCGCTGTGTCCCACTATGTTCCCGCAGTGTCCCCACTGTGTCCCCGCTGTGTCCTCGCTGTGTTCCCCGCTGTGTCCCGCTGTGTCCCTCGCTGTGTCTCGCTGTGTCAACTGCTGTGTCCCCACTGTGTCCCGCTGTATCTCGCTGTGTCCCGCTGTGTCCTCGCTGTTTCCCACGCTGTGTTCTGCTGTGTCCTCGCTGTGTCCCCCGCTGTGTCCCGTTGTGTCCCCATCTGTGTACCCCACTGTGTCCCGCTGTGTCCCCCCTGTATCGACGCTGTGTCCCGCTAAGTCCCTTTGTGTCCTCCCTCTGTTCCCCACTGTGTCCCACTATGTACCCCTCTGTGTCCCTCACTGTGACCCGCTGTGTCCCGCTGTGTACTGCTGTGTCCCCCGCTGTGTCCCGCTGTGTCCCCCGCTGTGTCCCAATGTGTCCTCGCTGAGTCCCCCGCTATGTCCGCTCTGTACCCCACTGTGTCTCAACTTTGACCCGCTGTGTCCCACTGTGTCCTGCTGTGCCCGCTGTGCCCCCACTGTGTCCC
>NW_012294590.1:0-5698 GCF_000151885.1 Dipodomys ordii | reverse complement strand
ACGAGAAGGAGAGGACAAGGAGAAACAGAAGGAGAAGCAGAAAGAGTAAGCAGAAGAAGGAGCAGGAGAAGGAAAAGCAGCAGGAGAAGCAGAAATAGCAGAAACAGGAGAAGCAGAAGCAGCAGAAACAGGAGAAGCAGAAGCAGAAGAAACAGGAGAAGGACAAGAAGCAGAAGCAGAAGCAGAACCTGAAGCATAAGGAGAAGCATAAGGAGAAGCAGTAGAAGCAGAAGAAGCAGAAGCAGGAGAAACAGAAGCAGAAGAAAAAGAATAAGCAATAGAAGCAGAAGCAGAAGCAGTGGGAGAAGCAGAAGAAGGAGAAGGAGCAGCAGAAGGAGAAGTTGAAGCAGAAATAGAAGCAGAAACAGAAGGAGAAGAAGAACGAGAAACAGGAGAATCAGAAGAAGTAGAAGTAGAAGCAGAAAGAGGAGAAGAAGGAGAAGCAGAAGTAGAATCACAAGAAACAGAAGAAGAAGAAGCAGAAGAAACAGTAGCAAAAGAAACAGAAGAAGGAGAAGAGCAGAAGAAGAAGCAGAAGGAGAAGCAGAAGGAGAAGGAGAAGCAGAAAGAGAAGCAGGAGAAGCAGAAGAAGCAGGCGAAGCAGAATCAGAAGAAACAGGAGAAGCCGAAGAAGCAGAAGCAGAATCTGAAGCAGGAGAAACAGAAGAAGCACAATCTGAAGCAGAAGCAGAAGAAACAGAAACAGTAGAATAAGCAGAAGCACAAGCAGCAGGAGAAGCAGAAGAAGAAGACGGAGAAGGCGAAAGAGAAGGAGTAGGAGAAGCAAAAGGATAAGAAGAAGCAGAAAGAGACGCAGAAGGAGAAGCAGCACGAGAAGTAGGAGAAGCAGGAGAAGCAGAAGCAGGAGAAGCAGAAGAAACAGAAGACGCAGAAGCAGAATGAGAAGCAGAAGGAGAAATTGAAGCAGAAGGAGAAGAAGAAGCTGAAGGATAAGCCGAAGCAGAAGGAGAAGCAGAAGAAGGAGAAGGAGAAGCAGAAAGAAGCAGAACGAGAAGCAGGAGAAGCAGTAGCAGGAGAAGCAGAAGCAGAAGAAACAGAAGAAGGAGAAGAAGCAGAAGCAGAAGGAGAAGCAGAAACAGAAGGAAAAGCAGAAAGAGAATCAGGAGAAGCAGAAGAAGCAGCAGCAGGAGAAGCAGAAGCAGAAGAAGCCGAAGAAGCAGAAGAAGAACCTGAAGCAGAAGGAGAAGCAGGAGAAGCAGAATCTGGAGAAGCAGAAGGAGAAGCAGAAGCAGAAAGAGAAGCAAAAGCAGAAGGAGAATCAGAAGAAACAGAAGAAGCAGAGGCAGTAGCAGAAGAAGCAGAAGATGCAGAAGCAGAAGCAGATGGAAAAGCAGAAGAACGAAAAGTTGAAGGAGAAACAGAAGGAGAAACAGAAAGAGAAGCAGAAGAAGGAGCAGGAGAAGGAAAAGCAGCAGGAGAAGCAGAAAGAGAAGCATAAGGAGAAGCAGGAGATGCAGAAACAGGAGAAGCATAAACAGAACAAACAGGAGAAGGACAAGAAGCAGAAGCAGAAGGAGAAGCAGAAACAGAAGG
The DNA here is from genome assembly GCF_000151885.1 of Dipodomys ordii. Taxonomy (NCBI): domain Eukaryota; kingdom Metazoa; phylum Chordata; class Mammalia; order Rodentia; family Heteromyidae; genus Dipodomys; species Dipodomys ordii. The sequence goes on along the minus strand of NW_012294590.1, from coordinate 4,144 downwards.
AGAAGCAGAAAGAGAAGGAGGGGAAGCAGAAGAAGCAGAAGCAGGAGAAGCAGAAGCATAAGAATCCGAAGAAGAAGAAGCAGAACCTGAAGCAGAAAGAGAAGCAGGGGAAGCAGAAGAAGCAGAGTATGGAGAAGCAGAATGAGAAGCTGAAGGAGAAGCAGAAGCGGAAAGAGAATCAAAAGTAGAAGTAGAAGCAGAAGAAACAGAAGAAGCAGTAGCAGTTGCAGCAGAAGCAGAAGGAGAAGCAGAAGGAAAAGCAGAAGAACGAGAACAAGAAGGAGAAACAGAAGCAGAAGCAGAAGGAGAATCAGAAGGAGAAGCAGAAGAAGCAGAAGTAGGAGCAGAAACAGAAGAATAAGCATAAGGACAAGCACAAGCAGAAGGAGATGCAGAAGGAGAAGCATGAGAAGCAGGAGAAGCAGAAGCAGAAGAAGAAGTAGAAGTAGGAGAAAGAGAAGGAAGAGCAGCAGAAGCAATAGGAGAAGCAGAAGCAGAAGGAGAAGCAGAATGAGTAGCAGAAAGAGAAGCAGTAGAACGAGAAGAAGCAGGAAAAGCAGAAGCAGAAGAAAGAGAAGAAGAAGAAGAAGAAGAAGAAGAAGAAGAAGAAGAAGAAGAAGAAGAAGAAGAAGAAGAAGAAGAAGAAGAAGAAGGAGAAGGAGAAGCATAAGGAGAAGCAGTAGAAGCAGAAGAAGCAGAATCAGGAGAGGCAGAAGCCGAAGAAACAGAAGAAGCAGACTGAGAAGCAGAAAGCGTAGCAGAGAAAGAGAAATCGTAGGAGAAAGAGAAGAAGAAGGGAGAATCAGAAGAAGCAGAAGCAGGAGAAACAGAAGCAGAAGAAATAGAAGAAGCAGAAGCAGAAGGAGAAGCAGAACAGAAGGAGAATCAGAAGAAGGAGAAGGAGAAGGAAAAGCAGAAATAGAAGAAGAAGAAGTAGAAGAAGAAGAAGAAGAAGAAGAAGAAGAAGAAGAAGAAGAAGAAGAAGAAGAAGAAGAAGAAGAAGAAGAAGAAGAAGAAGGAGAAGCAGAATGAGAAGCAGAAGGAGAAGCAGGAAAATCAGAAGAAGGAGAAGCAGAAGAAGCATAAGGAGAAGCAGAAGTAGGAGAAGCGAAAGAAGGAGAAGCAGAAGCAGAAGGAGATACGGAAGGAGAAGCAGATGAAGAAGGTGAAGCAGAAGCAGAATGAGAAGCAGAAGAAGGAGAAGTAGAAGGAGAAAGAGAAGGAGTAGGAGTAGGAGAAGCAGAAGGATAAGCAGAAAGAGAATCCGAAGGAGAAGCAGAAAGAGAAGCAGAAGGAGCAGAAGAAGGAGAAGCAGAATGAGAAGCAGAAGGAGAAGCAGGAAAATCAGAAGAAGGAGAAGCAGAAGAAGCATAAGGAGAAGCAGAAGTAGGAGAAGCGAAAGAAGGAGAAGCAGAAGCAGAAGGAGATACGGAAGGAGAAGCAGATGAAGAAGGTGAAGCAGAAGCAGAATGAGAAGCAGAAGAATGAGAAGTAGAAGGAGAAAGAGAAGGAGTAGGAGTAGGAGAAGCAGAAGGATAAGCAGAAAGAGAAGCCGAAGGAGAAGCAGAAAGAGAAGCAGAAGGAGCAGAAGAAGGAGAAGCAGAAGAAGAAGAAACAGAAGAAGCAGAAGCAGAATGAGAAGCAGAAGAAGGAGAAATTGAAGCAGAAGCAGAAGCTGAAGGAGAAGCAGAAGCAGAAAGAGAAGCAGCAGAAGGAGAAGGAGAAGGAAAAGCAGGAATAGAAGAAGAAGACGAAGAAGAAAAAGGAGAAGAAGAAGAAGATGAAGAAGAAGAAGAAGAAGAAGAAGAAGAAGAAGAAGAAGAAGAAGAAGAAGAAGAAGAAGAAGAACTAGAAGAAGAAGAAGAAGAAGAAGAAGAAGTAGAAGAAGAAGAAGAAGAAGAAGAAGAAGAAGAAGAAGAAGAAGAAGAAGAAGAAGAAGAAGAAGAAGAGAGGACAAGATGGCGGAGGAGAAGCTGGAATCTGAATAAGCTCTCGCATAGAAAGCAGTTTTAGAGGTCCAGTGAACAGTCCTAAGCCAGAGAAACACACCAAGTGTGCCATCACAGGACAGAGAGTTAGACAAGTGAGAGAAAACTAAGGCAAGAATACACATCTGAGCACCAGCCAGCAGCCAACGGCAGCGGCGGCGGCGGCAGGGTCGCGGTGGAGACCACAGCCGGGGCAATACCTGAGCACTCACACAGAGAGTCCGGGACGAAGAAGCCAGCTGCAGCTGGCGAGCGGATTCTACTCAACACCAGTAAGAACCGACAAGGAGCAGAGAGATTCATCCTGCAGTTTGCAGACCAGAGACGACCCAGGATCCAAGACTCGGCATGAGTAGAAGCCCGACATCCTCACTCCTTCTCAGGGAGCAGAGGAGGGAAGGCCACCCCCCCCCCGCACTGGCGATTTCCATCTTGGATACCGACAAAGCTCGGCGGAGCTGCTAGCTCCAACTCAGGCCTTGGAAGAAAACGAGTCATCTAGCAGGTCACAAGAACTTATTGGCGAAGTGACCTGCCAGACTCAGCTCCATCCAGGGAAAAGTCACCCAGCTCAGGCACCAGCCATTGGAGCAGCTTTCCCCACTGGGTAACTAGAGCCAGAGGCTGCCCCTCCCTCTAGCAGCCTCAACAATCAAAGGAAAAACAGAAACCCTGAGAATGGCTCCAGGCTGGGCTCTGTGAGTTTTTTTTCTTTTCTTTACAAATCAGCCCCAGGGTAAAGCTACTGATTGGTGAAAGCCCTCAACTCTACCCAGAACCTAGCCTCACCACTGCATCCCCCTCTTTTGTGATTCTCAAAGCAGATCTGCCTCCCGTTAAACTTATCGGGGAGGGGGATCCCAAAATCTTGGGTAAAGCAGAGCATTTTTCTGCCTGTTCGAACAAACTGACTTAAGAAACCAATCAAGCCACAGGACCTCAAGCTGACCAGAGACTCCAACAAGAGGCTGGCCACAGACTAAAGGGAGATACAGGATTCTTCCCACCCCTCCCCCCAAAAAAATCAAAGAACTTTTTTTTTCTTTTCTTTCTTTTTTTTGGTACTTTATATATATATTTTTTTCCTTTTCTAAAAATTTTATTAATCTTTAATTTTTGCCTTTTTTGAAAAATAATGGTTTTCCAGTAACTTTTTTTTCCACTTATAATTTTTATTTTAGGAATACGTGAATGTGTGGTTTCCTTTCTTTTCTTGTCTTCTCTCTCTTTTTCTTTCTTTCTTAACTATCTTTTTGTTTTTTGTCTAGCTCTACCGAACTTCTGATCTTTTTTTTCCTCCCTTTATTATCCTGTTCACCTATTCTTTTTTTGACCTTCTTTATGTGACTTAGCTCTTGTCCTTCCATCCTCAGATAAACCCGCAGTTAACTAGTAGACCCTATCCCCCATTGTGTACACACTTAACCCACAAATATATTACCCAATTCAAAACCTCCGAGATTTAAACTTCTTAATAGCAGTACTACCTCTTTATACCTATATAATATTTAAGCATTTTTTTAAGTTTTTCACTTCTCTTCTATGTCCCTTCCCTTATCTTAATATACTCACATTCCTCTCTAAATAGATGGTCTTTTAATCCCCATATAATATTAATTTTTTACATTTCTAAATTTTTTTCTGGGCTCTTTTCATTTCACTTTCCCTTTCTTCTTTTTCTCTCTCTCTCTACTTGCATCCTACACAACCTATTTCCTGCATAGGGTTTAGGACATAGTTAACTCTCCCTGTGCCCCCCCACACCAATCTAATCCTATTTTTTACCCACATCTCTCCCTAACCCTTATAATTTCTGGTCTTCCAAATTCTTCTCTGCGGTTCGAAGCCCATTAACATATAGTTGTTTGACATTGAATAGATGTATCTGTTGAACTAGATTGTATGTGTAGACTATTAACTGTACAAAAGCAAACTTTGATTGATGGTTGCCGTAAGATAGTGTTCTAGCACAAAACTGGTGCTATTTTCATCTGAAATAGGCAGAGTAAGCCGGAAAAACACAGAAAAATGGCAAATCCGGGATATCTCACTTCCCAATCTGATATCAGGGGTCAGAACAGATATGAATGACCAGAGGAAAGTCCCAATAGCTCTACAGACTGCTGGCAACCATGATAAATGAAAAGTTTGGACAA
>NW_012294589.1:0-5699 GCF_000151885.1 Dipodomys ordii | reverse complement strand
TCTAGGACACAGCGGGACACAGCGAGACACAGGGGGACACAGTGTGGGACACAGCAGTAGACACAGCGGGACACAGCGGGGGACACAGCTGGACACAGCGGGGAACACAGCGAGGACACAGCGGGGACACAGCGGGGACACTGCGGGAACATAGTGGGACACAGCGGGGCACACAGCAGGACACAGCGGGACACAGCGGGAACACAGCAGGACACAGCGGGGGACACAGCGAGGACACAGCGGGACACAGCGGGACACAGCGTGGGACAAATTGGGAGACAGCAGGGAACACAACGAGGACACAGTGGGACACAGCGGCGACACATAGAGGACTCAGCGGGGGACACAGTGGGGGACAGAGCGGGACAGAGCAGGACCCAGCGGGGACAAAGCGTGGGACAAAGCGGGAGACAGCAAGGGACACAGCGAGGACACAGCGGGACACAGCGGCGACACATAGAGGACTCAGCGGGGGACACAGTGGGGGACAGAGCGGGACACAGCGGGACCCAGCGGGGACAAAGCGTGAGACACAGCGGTGGACAGAGCAGGAGACAGAGGCGGACACAGCGAGGACACAGCGGGACACAGCGGGGACACAGGTGGCTGAGGGGGGGCCACAGCGGGGGACAAAGCGGGACACGACGGAACACAGCGTGAAACAGCGGTGAACCTGCGGGGACACAGCGGAACACAGCGGGGACACAGCGTGGCCCAGCAGGACACAGCGGGACACAGCAGGACACAGCGGGGGACACAGCGGGACACAGCGGGGGACACAGCGGGACACAGCGGGGACACAGAGGGGACTCAGCAGGGGACATAGCGGGGGACAAATCGGGACACCACAGGACACAGTTGGACACAGCGGGACACAGCGGGGACACTGCGGGGACACAGCGGGACAAAGTGGGGGACCCAGCTGGACACAGCCGGACCCAGCAGGACCCAGCGGGGAAACAGCGGGGACACAATGGGACACAGCGAGGACACAGCGGGACACAGTGGGGGACACAGCGGGACACAGCAAGGCACAACGGGGTCACAGCAGTGGACACAGCGGGACACAGCGGGGGACACAGCCAGACACAGCAGGGGACACAGCGGGACACAGTGGGGGACACAGCAGGGGACACATTGGGACACAGTGGGGGACACAGCGGGACACAGCGGGGACACAGCTGGACACAGTGGGGTACAGAGCCGGACACAGCAAGGCACAACGGGGTCACAGCAGTGGACACAGCCGGACAAAGCGGGGCACAGAGCGGGACAGAGCAGGGATACAGCAGGTGCCACAGAGGGACACAGCGGGACACAGCGGGACACAGCGGGGGACAGCGAGGACACATTAAAGACACATTGGGCCACAGCGTGTACACAGCGGGACTCAGCGGGGGACACAGCAGGACACAGCGGGACCCAGTGGGGCACAGCAGGGACACAGCGAGTGACACAGCAGGGGACACAGTGGGACACCGCAGGGGACACAGTGAGGATACAGCGGGACACAGCAGGGGACACAGCGGAACCCAGCGAGGGACACAGCGGGGGACACAGTGGGACACAGCGGGGTACACAAAGAGGACCCAGCGGGACCCAGCGGGACATAGCTTCGATACAGCGGGGACACAGCGGGACACAGCGGGGTACACAGCTGGGGACACAACGGGACATAGTGGGGGACATAGCGGGATAAAACGGGACACAGCGGGACACAGCGGGGCACATTTGGGACAAAGTGGGCGACACAGCGCGGAACAGAGCAGGACACAGCAGGGGACACATCGAGGACACAGCGGGACACAGCGGGGACACAGTTGGGACACAGCGGGGGACACTGAGGGGCACAAATGGGACAACACGGAACACAGCGGGACACAGTGGGATAAAGCGGGACACTGCGTGGATACAGCGGGACACAGCGGGGGACACAGCAGGACACAGCGGGACACAGAGGGGGACAAGGCGGGACACAGCGGGGGACAGAGCGGGGGACACAGCGAGACACAACGGGTACAAAGCGAGACACAGCAGATTACACAGTGGAACACAGCGGGCACACAGCCGGGATACAACGGGACACAGTGGGGAAAGAGCGGGACAAAGCGTGACACAGCGGGAAACAGCGGGGTACACAGCAGGACAAACTGGGGACACAGCGGGGTACACTGCGGGACACACGGTGGACACAGCAAGGACACAGCGGGACACAGTGACGACACAGCGGGACACAGCGGGGGAAACAGCGGGACACATTGTGGACACAGCAGTGGACACAGCCGGACACAGCGGGGGACAGAGGGGGACACAGCAGGGGACACAGCGAAGACACATTGGGACACAGCGGGGATACAGCGGGACTCAGCGGGGGACACTGCAGTACACAGCGGGACACAGCGGGACACAGAGGGGGACACAGTGGGACAGAGCGGGGGACACAGCAGGGGACACAGAGGAACTCAGCGGGACACAGCGGAGGACACGGGGGGACACAGCGGGACACAGCGGGGGATACAGCAAGGACACATTGGGACACAGCGGGGACACAGCGGGACTCAGCGGGGGACACAGCAGTACACAGCGGGACACATCAGTGACACAGCTAGACAAAGCGGGGTACACAGCGGGACACACCGGGCACACAGCAGGGACACAGCGGGACACACCGGGACACAGTGGAGAAAGAGCGGGACACAGCGTGACACAGCAAGGGACACAGCGGGACACACCGGGACACCGTGGAGAAAGAGCTGGACACAGCGTGACACAGCGGGACACAGCGGGGTACACAGCGGGACTCACGGGGAACACAGTGTGGACACAGCGGGACACAGCTGGGGACACAGCAACGACACAGCAGGACACAGCGGGGGACACAGGGGGGACACAGCGGGACACAGAGGGGGACACAGTGGGACAGAGCAGAGGACACAGCAGGAAACACAGCGGGACACAGCGGGACATAGCGGGGGACACAGGGGGGACCCAGCGGGACCCAGCGCGGGACACAGCAAGGACACATTGGGACACAGCGGGGACACAGCGGGACTCAGTGGGAGACACAGCAGTACACAGCGAGGACACAGCGGGACCAAGCGGGACACAGCGTCGGTACAGCGGGGACACAGCGGGACACAGCGGGGTACACAGCTGGGGACACAACGGGACACAGCGGGGGACACAGCGAGGACACAGCAGAACACAGCGTGGGAAACAGCGAGGACACAGCGGGACACAGCGAGACACAGCGGGACACAGTGGGGACACAGCAGTAGACACAGCGGGACACAGCGAGGACACAGCGGGGACACAGCGGGGACACAGCGGCACCCAGCAGGACACAGCGGGGCACACAGCGGGACACAGCGGGACACAGCTTGGGACACAGCGGGAACACAGCAGGACACAGCCGGGGACACAGCGAGGACACAGCGGGACACAGCGGGACACAGCGTGGGACAAAGCGGGAGATAGCAGGGGACACAGCGAGGACACAGCGGGACACTGTGGCGACACATAGAGGACTCAGCGGGGGACACAGTGGGGGACAGAGCGGGACACAGCGGGACCCAGCGGGGACAAAGCGTGAGACACAGCGGTGGACAGAGCGGGAGACAGAGGCGGACACAGCGAGGACACAGCGGGACACAGCGGGGACACAGAGGTGGCTCAGGGGGGCCACAGCGGGGGACAAAGCGGGACACCACGGAACACAGCGGGACACAGCGTAAAACAGCGGTGAACCTGCGGGGACACAGTGGGACACAGCGGTGGACACAGCGGGACACAGCGGGGACACAGTGGGGACACTGCGGGACCCAGCAGGACACAGCGGGACACAGCAGGACACAGCGGGGGACACAGTGGGACACAGCGGGGGATACAGCGGGACACAGCGGGGACACAGAGGGGACTCAGCAGGGGACATAGCGGGGGACAAATCGGGACACCACAGGACACAGTGGGACACAGCGGGAGAAAGCGGGGGACCCAGCGGGACCCAGCGGGACACAGCAGGACCCAGCAGGGAAACAGCGGGAACACAGTGGGACACAGCGAGGACACAGCGGGACACAGCGGGACACTGCGGGGCACAGCGGGGGACACAGCGGGACACAGCGGGGGACACAGGGAGGACACAGCGGAACACAGCATGGGACAAAGCGAGGACACAGCGGGAAACAGCGAGACACAGCGGGACCCAGCGGGGACCCAGAGGTGGACACAGCGGGACACAGCGGGGGACAAAGCGGGACACCACGGAACACAGCAGGACACAGCGTGAAACAGCGGTGAACCTGCGGGGACACAGCGGGACACAGCGGGGGACACAGCGAGACACAGCAGGACACTGCGGGGCACAGCGGGGGACACAGCCGGACACAGCCGGGGACACAGCGGGACACAGCGAGAGACACAGCGGGGGACACAGCGGGACACAGCGGGGAACAAAGAGAGGACACAGCGGGACCCAGCGGGACACAGCGTCGATAGAGTGGGGACACAGCGGGACACAGCGGTGAAACAACCGGACACAGCAGGGGACACTGTAGGACCCTGCGGGACCCAGCGGGGACACAGCAAGGACACAGCGGGACACAGCGGGGGACACAGCAAGGGACACAGCGGGAGACAGAGCGGGACACAGTGGGGAACACAGAGAGAGACACAGCAGGACCCAGCGGGACACAGCGTCGATACAGCAGAGACACAGCGGTGAAACAACCGGACACAGCAGGGGACACTGTGGGACCCTGCGGGACCCAGCGGGGTACACAGCTGTTGACACAACGGGATACAGTGGGGGACACAGCGGGACACAGCAGGACACAGCGGGGCACAGCAGGGACAAAACGGGAGACACAGTGGGGAACAGAGCAGGACACAGCGGGGGACACAGAGAGGACACAGTGGGGACACAGCGAGACTCAGCCGGGGACACAGCGGGGGAAAAAGCGGGACATCACGGGACACAGTGGGACACAGCGGGACACAGTGGGGTCACTGCGGGACACAGTGGAGGACAAAGCGGGACACAGTGGGACACAGCGGGAACGCAGCGGGACACAGCGGGACACAGCAGGACACGGCGGGGGACACAGCGGGACACAGAGGGGGACATAGCGAGGACACAGCGGGACACAGCGGGACACAGCGGGGGACACAGCAAGGACACAGTGGGGGAAAAAGTGGGGGAAACAGCTGGACACAGCGGGGAACACAGCGAGGACACAGCGGCACCCAGCGGGACACAGCGTAGATACAGCGGAGACACAGCGTTACACAGCATGGTACAAAGCTGTGGACACAACGGGACACAGTGGGGGCACAGCGGGACACAGCGGGACGCAGTGGGACACAGCGGGGACAAAGCGTGAGACACAGCAGGGGACAGAGCTGGAGACAGCGGGGGACACAGCGGGACACAGCGAGGACACAGCGGGACAGAGCGGGACACTGCAGGGCACAGCGGGGGACACAGCGGGACACAGCGGGGGACACAGCGGGAGACAGCGGGGGACACAGCGAGGACACAGCGGGACACAGCGCTGACACTGCGGGGACACAGCGGGGGACACAGAGGGGGACACAGCCGGACACAGCGGGACACAGCGGGGGACACATGGAGGACTCAGCGGGACAAAGCGGGGACACAGCGGCGACTCACCGGGGGACACAGCGGGGGACAAAGCGGG
>NW_012294588.1:0-2274 GCF_000151885.1 Dipodomys ordii | reverse complement strand
TGCAGGACACAGAGGGGAACACAGCGTGGACACAGTGGGACACAGCAGGACACAGAGGGGAACACAGCAAGGACACAACGGGACCCAGCGGGACACAGAGTAGATGCAACGGGGACATAGCGGGAAACAGCGGGGTACACAGCTGGGGTCACAACGGGACACAGCGGGGGACACAATGAGGACACAGCGGAACACAGCATGGGACACAGCGAGGACACAGCAGGACACAGCGGGACACAGTGGGACACAGCGGGGTCACAGGGAGGACACAGCAGGACACAGCAGTGACACAGCGGGGACTCACCGGGGACACAGCGGGGGACAAAGCGGGACACCAAGGGACACAGTGTGACACAGCGGGACACAGCAGGGTACACAGCTGGGGACACAACGGGAAACAGCGGGGGACACAGCTGGACACAGCGGGACACAGCGGGGACAAAGAGTGGGACATAGCGGGGGACAGAGCGGAACACAGTGTGGACACATCGGGACCCAGCGGGGAAACAGCGGGGACTCACGTGGGGACACAGAGGGACAAAGGTGGTCACAGCGGGACACAGCGGCAACACAGCAGGGACACAGCGGCAGACACAGCCAGAAACAGTGGGACACAGCGGGGACAAAGCGGGACACAGCGGGGGACACAGCGGGGACACAGCGTGGGACACAGCTGGGGACACAGCGGGGGACACAGCGGGGACACAGCGAGGACCCAGCGGGACCCAGCAGGACACAGCGTCAATACAGCGGGTACACAGCGGGACACAGAGGGACACAGTGGAGGACAGAGCTGAAACACAGCTAGGGACACAGGGAGGACACAGCGGGACACAGCAGGGACACAGCGGGACATAGCGGGGGACAGAGCGGGACACAGCGGGGTACACAGGGAGGACACAGCGGCACACAGCGGGAACTACGGGGACTCTGCGGGGTACACAGCAAGGGACAAAGCGGGACACCACGGAACACCAAGGGACACAGCGTGGACAATGCGGGAACATAGCGGGACACAGCAGGACACAGCGGGGGACACAGTGGGACACAGCGGGGAACACAGTGAGGACACAGCGGGACACAGCGGGACACATTGTGGGACAAAGCGGGAGACAGCGGGGGACACAACGAGGACACAGTGGGACACAGCGGGGACACAGCGGAGACTCTGCGGGGGACACAGCGGGGGACAAAGCGGGACACCAAGGGACACAGTGTGACACAGCGGGGGACAGAGAGGGAGACACAGCGGGACACAGAGGGGAACACAGCGAGGACCCAGCGGGACCCAGCGAGACAGAGCTTCGATACAGCGGGGACACAGCAGGACACAGTGGGACACAGCGGGGGACAAAGCGGGAGACAGCGGTGGACACAGCGAGGACACAGCGGGACACAGCGGGGAAACAGAGGGGACTCAGCGGGGGACACAGCGGGCGACAAATCAGGACACCACGGGACACAGTGGGCCACAGCTGGAAACAGCGGGGACACTGCGGGGACAAACCGGGACAAAGCGGTGGACACAACGGGACACAGCGGGACACAGCGGGGGCCACAGCCGGATACAGCGGGGGACAGAGAGGTGGACACAGCGGGATACAGCGGGGACACAGCTGGACACAGCGGGGTACACAGCAGGAGACAGTGGCCACACTGCGGGGACACAGCGGGAGACAGCGGGACCCAGCGAGGTACACAGCTGGGGACACAAAGGGACCCAGTCGGGGACACAGCGGGACCCAGCGGGACCCAGCGGGGACAAAGCGTGAGACACAGGGGGGACAGAGCGGGAGACAGCGGGACACAGCGGGGGACAGAGGGGGGACACAGCGGGACTCAGCGGGGGACACAGCGGAACACATCGGGACACTGCGGGACACAGCGGGGACAAAGCAGGGACACAGCTGGGGACACAGCGGGACACAGCAGGGGACACAGAGGGACACAGCGGGGGACAGAAAGGGGGACACTGCAGGACACAGAGGGGAACACAGCGTGGACACAGTGGGACACAGCAGGACACAGCATTGAAACAGCGGGGACACAGCGGGACACAGTGGGGACAAAGCAGGGGAAACAGCGGGGAACAGAGTGGGACACAGCGGGGGACATAGAGAGGACACAGTGGGACACAGCGGGGACACAGCGGGACTCAGGGGTGACACAGCGGGGGACAAAGTGGGACACCCACGGGACATAGCAGGACACAGCGGGACACAGCGGGGACACCGTCGGAGATACAGCGGGAGACAGCATTGGACAAGGCGGGAC
>NW_012294587.1:0-3425 GCF_000151885.1 Dipodomys ordii | reverse complement strand
CAAGCATGGACACAGCGGGGGACACAGCGGGGCACAGCGGGGGACAGAGCAGGACACAGCGGGGACACAGCGGGACACAGCGGGTCCCACCAGGGACACAGCGGGACACAGCGGGGGACACAGAGGGACACATCGGGGGACACAGCGAAGACACAGAGGGACACAGCGGGGGACACAGCGAGGACACAGCGTGACATAGCGGGGGACACAGTGGGACACAGCGGGACACAGTGGGGGACACAGCAGTTCACAGCGGAACACAGCGGGACACAGCAAGGGACACAGCGGGACACAGAGGGGAACACAGAGGTTGTACACAGCGGGACCCAGCGGGACCCAGCGTCGATACAGTGGGGACACAGCGGGACACAGCGGGTACACACCTGGGGACACAAAGGGACACATTGGGGGACACAGCGAGGACACAGCGGAACACAGCGTGGGAACACAGCGAGGACACAGCGGGACACAGTGGGACACAGTGGGACAGAGCAGGGACACAGCAGTAGACACAGCGGGATACAGCGGGGGACACAGCGGGACACAGCGGGGGACACAGGGAGGACACAGCGGGACACAGCGGGGACTCACCGGGGGACACAGCGGGGGACATAGCAGGACACCACGGGACACAGCGGGACACAGCAAGACACAGCGGGGACACTGCGGGAACATAGCAGGACACACCAGGGTACACAGCGGGACACAGTGGGACACAGCGGGGGACAAAGCGGGGACACAGCGGGACACAGCCAGGAAACACAGCGAGGACACAGTAGGACACAACATGGGACTAAACGGGAGACAGCGGGGGACACAGCGAGGACACAGCGGGACACAGCGAGGACACAGAGGGGACTCAGCGGGGGACACAGCGGGGGACAAAGCAGGACACCATTGGACCCAGTGTGACATAACGGAACACAGCAGGGACACTGCGGGGACACAGCGAGACAAAGCGGGGGACAGCGGGGGACACAGCGGGACACAGCGGGGGACACAACGGGACACAGCGGGACACAGCGGGGACAAAGAAGGGGACATAGCGGGGGACAGAGCGGGACACAGCGGGGACACAGCGGGACCCAGTGGGGAAACAGCGGGGACTCAGGGGGGGACACAGAGGGACAAAGGTGGTCACAGCGGGACACAGCGGCAACACAGCAGGAACACATCGGCAGACACAGCCGGACACAGTGGGACACAGCGGGGACAAAGCGGGACACAGCGGGGGACACAGCGGGGACACAGCACGGCACACACCGGGGGACACAGCGGCGGACACAGCGGGACCCAGTGGGGAACACAGCGAGGACCCAGCCGGACCCAGCAGGACACAGCGACGATACAGCGGGGGACACAGCGGGACACAGAGGGACACAGCGGAGGACAGAGCGGAACACAGCGAGGGACACAGGGAGGACACAGCGGGACACAGCGGGGACACAGCGGGACATAGCGGGGGACAGAGTGGGACACAGCGGGGGCACAGGGAGGACACAGCGGGACACAGCGGGGGACAAAGCGGGACACAGCGGGACATAGCAGGGACACAGCGGGACATAGCGGGGGACACAGCCAGGGACACAGCGGAACACATCGGGGGACACAGCGGGGACACAGCGGGACACAGCATGACACAGCAGGACACAGCGAGAACTCTGCGGGGGACAGAGTGGGGACAAAGCGGGGGACATTGGGGACACAGCGGGCGACAACGGGGATACAGCGGGACAGAGCATGGACACAGCGGGGGACACAGCAGGACACAGCGGGGGACAGAGCGGGACACAGCGGGGACCAGCGGGGACACAGCGGGTACCACCAGGGACACTGCGGGACACAGCGGGGGACACAGAGGGACACATCGGGGTACACAGCGAAGACACAGAGGGACACAGCGGGGGACACAGCGAGGACACAGCGTGACATAGTGGGGGAAACAGCCGGACACAAGGGGGACACAACAGGGACACAGCGGGGATTCACCGGGTGACACAGCGGGGGACAAAGCAGGACACCACGGGACACAGCGGGACACAGCAGGACACAGCGGGGACACTGCGGAACACAGGGGGACACAGCAGGGACACAGCAGTAGACACAGCGGGACAAGCGGGGGACACAGTGGGACACAGCGGGACACAGCGGGGGACACAGCAGTTCACAGCGGAACACAGCAGGACACAGCAGGGGACACAGCGGGACACAGAGGGGAACACAGAGGTTGTACACAGCGAGACCCAGCGGGACCCAGCGGGACACAGCGTCGATACAGCGGGGACACAGCGGGACACAGAGGATACACACCTGGGGAAACAAAGGGACACATTGGGGGACACAGCGAGGACACAGCGGAACACAGCATGGGACACAGCGAGGACACAGCGGGACACAGCGGGACACAGCGGGACACAGCAGGGACACAGCAGTAGACACAGCGGGATACAGCGGGGGACACAGCGGGACACAGCGGGGGACACAGGTACACAGTGGGGACACAGCTGGCACAGCAGGGTACACAGCGGGACACAGCGAGACACAGCGAGGACCCAGCGGGACACTGCGGGAGAAACAGCGAGGACACAGCGGGGCACAATGGAACACAGCGGGACACAGAGCGACACAGCGGGGGACAAAGCGGGAGTAAGCAGGGGACACAGCGGGGACACAGCAGGGGACTCAGCAGTACACAGGGGGACACAGCGGGGGACACAGGGGGGACAAAGCGGTACACAGCGGGGGACACAGCGGGACACAGCGAGGGACACAGCGGGGGACACATCGGGGTACACAGTGGGGACACAGCTGGCACAGCAGGGTACTCAGCGGGACACAGCGGGACACAGCGAGGACCCAGCGGGACACTGCGGGACACAGCGGGGATACTATGGGACACAACGGGACACAGCGGGGTACACAGCGGGACACAGCGGGACACAGCTGGGGACACAACGGGACACAGGGGGGACACAGCGGGACACAGCGGGGACAAAGCGTGAGACACAGCGGGGGACACAGTGGGAGACAGCGGGGGACACAGCGAGGACACAGCGGGGGACAAACCAGGACACAGTGTGGAACACAGCGAGGACACACGGGACCCAGTGGGACACAGCGTCGAGACAGCGACGACATAGGGGGACACAGCGGGGTACACAGCTGGGACACAACGGGACACAGTGCGGGACACAGCGGGACACAGAGGGACACAGGGGGACAGAGCTGGGTTAGAGCGTGACACACGGGGACACAGCGGGGACACAGCGGGACACAGTGGGTGACACAGTGGGACAGAGTGGGGGACACAGCACGGGACACAGCGTGACACAGTGGAGGGATACAGCACGACACAGCGGGGCACAGCACGACACAGCATTGGTCACAGCGGGACACAGCGGGGGACAGGCGGGACACAGCATTGG
>NW_012294586.1:0-2442 GCF_000151885.1 Dipodomys ordii | reverse complement strand
GTTTCTTTTGATTCTACTTCTGCTACTTCTGATTCTCCTGCTTCTCCATTTGTTGTCCTTCTGTTTCTGCTTCTCTTTCTGCTTCTACTTCTCCTCCTTCTGCTTCTGCTTCTCCCAGTGCTTCTGCTTCTGCTTCTTTTGCTTATTCTTTTTCTTCTGCTTCTGCTTCTCCTGCTTCTGCTTCTTCTGCTTCTACTGCTTCTCCTTATGCTTCTCCTTATGCTTCTCCTTATGCTTCTCCTTATGCTTCTCCTTATGCTTCTCCTTATGCTTCTCCTTATGCTTCTCCTTCTTCTTCTTCTTCTTCTTCTTCTTCTTCTTCTTCTTCTTCTTCTTCTTCTTCTTCTTCTTCTTCTTCTTCTTCTTCTTCTTCTTCTTCTTCTTCTTCTTCTTCTCTTTCTTCTGCTTCTTTTTTCCTGCTTCTTCTGCTTCTACTGCTTCTCTTTCTGCTTCTCATTCTGCTTCTGCTTCTCCTTCTGCTTCTCCTATTGCTTCTGCTGCTTTTCCTTCTCCTTCTCCTACTTCTACTTCTTTTGCCTCTGCTTCTTCTGCTTCTCCAGCTTCTCCTTCTGCATCTTCTTCTGCTTCTTTTTCTCCTTCTGCTGCTTCTTCTGCTTCTGCTTCTCCTTCTGCTTCTCCTTCTGCTTCTTATGCTTTTCCTTCTGATTCTCCTTCTGCTTCTGCTTCTTTTTTCCTTCTCCTTCTCGTTCTTCTGCTTTTCCTTCTGCTTCTGCTGCAACTGCTACTGCTTCTTCTTCTTCTGTTTCTTCTGCTTCTCCTGCTGCTTTTGATTCTCTTTCCGCTTCTGCTTCTCCTTCAGCTTCTCATTCTGCTTCTCCAGATTCTGTTTCTTCTGCTTCTCCTGCTTCTCATTCTGCTTCAGGATCTGCTTCTGCTTCTTCGGATTCTTATGCTTCTGCTTCTCCTGCTGCTGCTTCTTCTGCTTCCCCTCCTTCTCTTTCTGCTTCTCCTTCTGTTTCTGCTTCTCCTTCTGCTTCTGTTTCTTGTCCTTCTCCTGTTTCTTCTGCTTCTGCTTCTCTTGTGTCTGCATCTCCTGCTTCTCCTTCTGCTGCTCTTTCTGCTTCTCCTGCTGCTTTTCCTTCTACTGCTTCTCCTTCTGCTTCTTGTCCTTCTCCTGATTTTTCTACTTCTGCTTCTCCTGTTTCTGTATCTCCTGCTTCTCCTTCTGCTGCTCTTTCTGCTTCTCCTGCTGCTTTTCCGTCTCCTGCTCCTTCTTCTGCTTCTCTTTCTTCTTCTCCTTCTGTTTCTCCTTCTCCTTATCGTTCTTCTGCTTTTCCTTGTGCTTCTCCTTCTGCTTCTGCATCTTCTGCTTCTTCTGCTACTGCCTCTTCTTCTTCTGTTTCTTCTGCTTCTCCTTCTGCTTCTCCTTCTGCTTTTGCTTCTCTTTCTGCTTCTGCTTCTCCTTCTGGTTCTCCTTCTTCTTCTCCAGATTCTGCTTCTTCTGCTTCTCCTGCTTCTCCTACTTCTCGTGCTGCTTCTTCTTCTGCGTCTCTTTCTGCTTCTGCTTATTCTTTTGCTTCTCCTACTCCTAATCCTTCTCTTTCGCCTTCTCCTTCTTTTTCTTCTGCTATTCCTGCTGCTTCTGCTTCTGCTTATTGTACTATTTCTGTTTCTTCTGCTTCCTCTTCAGATAGTGCTTCTTCTGTTTCTCCTGCTTCAGATTCTGCTTCTGCTTCTTCGGCTTCTCCTGTTTCTTCTGCTTCTGCTTCTTCTACTACTCCTGCTTCTCCTTCTGCTTCTGCTCTTCTCCTTCTTCTGTTTCTTTTGCTTCAGTTTCTTCTGCTTCTTCTTCTGTTTCTTCTGATTCTACTTCTGCTTCTCGTTCTTCTCTTTCTGCTTCTACTTCTACTTCTTCTGATTCTCCTGCTTCTCCTTCGTGTTCTCCTTCTGTTTCTGCTTCTCTTTCTGCTTCTGCTTCTCCTTCTGCTGCTCCTTCTCCTTCTCCTTCTTCTGCTTCTCCCACTGCTTCTGCTTCTTTTGCTTATTCTTTTTCTTCTGCTTCTGCTACTTCTGCTTCTAATGCTTCTCCTTATGCTTCTCCTTATGCTGCTGCTTCCTCTTCTTCTTCCTCTTCTTCTTCTTCTTCTTCTTCTTCTTCTTCTTCTTCTTCTTCTTCTTCTTCTTCTTCTTCTTCTCTTTCTTCTACTTCTGCTTTTCCTGCTTCTTCTGCTTCTAGTGCTTCTCTTTCTGCTTCTCATTCTGCTTCTGCTTCTCCTTCTGCTTCTCCTATTGCTTCTGCTGCCCTTCCTTCTCCTTCTCCTTCTCCTACTTCTGCTTCTCCTTCTGCTTCTGCTTCTTCTGCTTCTCCTGCTTCTCGTTCTGCATCTTCTTCTGTTTCTGCTTCTCCTGCTGCTGCTTCTCCTGATTCTGCATTAGTGCTTTTCCTGCTTCTCTTTCTTCTTCTCATCCTTCTACTTCTCC
>NW_012294585.1:0-3258 GCF_000151885.1 Dipodomys ordii | reverse complement strand
TTCTTCTGCTTCTCCTTCTGCTTCTCCTTCTGCTTTTGCTTCTCTTTCTGCTTCTGCTTCTCCTTCTGGTTCTCCTTCTTCTTCTCCAGATTCTGCTTCTTCTGCTTCTCCTGCTTCTCCTACTTCTCGTGCTGTTTCTCCTTCTGCGTCTCTTTCTGCTTCTGCTTATCCTTTTGCTTCTCCTACTCCTAATCCTTCTCTTTCGCCTTCTCCTTCTTCTTCTTCTGCTTTTCCTGCTGCTTCTGTTTCTGCTTATTGTACTATTTCTGTTTCTTCTGCTTCTTCTTCAGATTGTGCTTCTTCTGTTTCTCCTGCTTCAGATTCTGCTTCTGCTTCTTCGGCTTCTCCTGTTTCTTCTGCTTCTGCTTCTTCTACTTCTCCTGCTTCTCTTTCTGCTTCTCCTTCTGCTTCTCCTTCTGCTTCTGATTCTGCTCTTCTCCTTCTTCTGTTTCTTTTGCTTCTGTTTCTTCTGCTTCTTCGTCTTCTGTTTCTTCTGATTCTACTTCTGCTTCTCCTTCTTCTCCTCTTTCTGCTTCTACTTCTGCTTCTTCTGATTCTCCTGCTTCTCCTTCTTGTTCTCCTTCTGTTTCTACTTCTCTTTCTGCTTCTCCTTCTCCTTCTGCTGCTCCTTCTCCTTCTTCTGCTTCTCCCACTGCTTCTTCTTCTGCTTCTTTTGCTTATTCTTTTTCTTCTGCTTCTGCTTCTCCTGCTTCTGCTTCTACTGCTTCTCCTTATACTTCTCCTTACGCTGCTGCTTCTTCTTCTTCTTCTTCTTCTTCTTCTTCTTCTTCTTCTTCTTCTTCTTCTTCTCTTTTTTCTGCTTCGGCTTTTCCTGCTTCTTCTGCTTCTACTGCTTCTCTTTCTGCTTCTCATTCTGCTTCTTCTTCTCCTTCTGCTTCTCCTATTGCTTCTGCTGCCCTTCCTTCTCCTTCTTCTTCTCCTACTTCTGCTTCTCCTTCTGCTTTTGCTTCTTCTGATTCTCCTGCTTCTCGTTCTGCATCTTCTTCTGCTTCTGTTTCTCCTTCTGCTTCTCCAGATTCTGCTTCTTCTGCTTCTCCTCCTTCTCCTTCTGCTTCACTTTCTGCTTCTGCTTCTTCGGCTTCTTCTGCTTTTGCTTCTCCTGCTGCTGCTTCTTCTGCTTCTCCTGCTGCTTTTCCTTCTACTGCTTCTTCTTCTGCTTCTCTTTCTGCTTCTCCTTCTGTTTCTCCTTCTCCTTCTCCTTCTCGTTCTTCTACTTTTACTTCTGCTTCTCCTTCTGCTTCTGCATCTTCTGCTTCTTCTGCTACTGCCTCTGCTTCTTCTGTTTCTTCTGCTTCTCCTTCTGCTTTTGCTTCTCTTTCTGCTTCTGCTTCTCCTTCTGCTTCTCCAGATTCTGCTTCTTCTCCTTCGCCTGCTTCTCCTAATGCTTCAATTTCTGCTTCTGCTTCTTCGGCTTCTTCTGCTTCTGCTTCTCCTGCTGCTGCTTGTTCGGCTTCGCCTGCTTCTCTTTCTGCTTTTCCTTCTGTTTCTGCTTCTTCTTCTGCTTCTGCTTCTTCTCCTTCTGTTTCTTCTGCTTCTGCTTCTCCTGCTTCTGCTTCTCCTGCTTCTCGTTCTGCTTCTCGTTCTGCTTTTCTTTCTGCTTTTCATTCTCCTTCTTCTGCTTCTCCTTCTGCTTCTGCTTCAATTTCTCCTTCGGCTTTTCATTCTGCTTCTGCGTCTTCTGTTTCTTCTGCTTCTCCTGCTTCTGCTTCTCCTGCTTCTCCTACTTCTCTTGCTGCTTTTCCTTCTGCGTTTCTTTCTGCTTCTGCTTATCCTTTTGCTTCTCCTACTCCTAATCCTTCTCTCTCGCCTTCTCCGTCTTCTTCTTCTGCTTCTCCTGCTGCTTCTGCTTCTGCTTATTCTCCTATTACTGTTTCTTCTGCTTCTGCTTCAGATTGTGCTTCTTCTGTTTCTCCTTCTGTTTCAGATTCTGCTTCTGCTTCTTCGGCTTCTCCTGTTTCTTCTGCTTCTGCTTCTCCTGCTTCTTCTGCTTCTCCTGCTTCTCTTTCTGCTTCTCCTTCTTCTTCTGCTTCTCCTTCTGCTTCTGCTTCTGCTCTTCTCCTTCTTCTTTTTCTTTTGCTTCTGTTTCTTCTGCTTCTTCTTCTTCTGTTTCTTCTGATGCTACTTCTGCTTCTCTTTTTTCTCCTTCTCTTTCTGCTTCTACTTCTGCTTCTTCTGATTCTCCTTCTTCTCCTTCTTGTTCTCCTTCTGTTTCTCCTTCTCTTTCTGCTTCTGCTCCTCCTTCTGCTGCTCCTTCTCCTTCTTCTGCTTCTCCCACTGCTTCTTCTTCTGCTTATTTTGCTTATTCTTTTTCTTTTGCTTCTGCTTCTGCTTCTTCTGCTTCTACTGCTTCTCCTTACGCTTCTCCTTATGCTGCTTCTTCTTCTTCTTCTTCTTCGTCTTCTTCTTCTTCTTCTTCTTCATCTTCTTCTCTTCGTCTGCTTCTACTTTTCCTGCTTCTTCTGCTTCTACTGCTTCTCTTTCTGCTTCTCATTCTGCTTCTGCTTCTCCTTCTACTTCTCCTATTGCTTCGGCTGCCCTTCCTTCTCCTTCTCCTTCTCCTTCTCCTACTTCTGTTTCTGCTTCTTCTGCTTCTCCTCCTTCTCCTTCTGCATCTTCTTCTCCCTCTGCTTCTCCTTCTGCTTCTCCTTTTGCTGCTCCTTCTCCGTCTTCTCCTACTCCCTCTGATTCTGCTTCTTATGCTTATTCTTTTTCTTCTGCTTCTCCTTCTTCTGCTTCTTCTGCTTCTCCTTACGCTTCTTCTTCTTCTTCTCCTTCTTCTTCTCCTTCTTCTTCTTCTTCTTCTTCTTCTTCTTCTTCTTCTTCTTCTTCTTCTTCTTCTTCTTCTTCTTCTTCTTCTTCTTCTTCTTCTTCTTCTTCTTCTTCTTCTTCTTCTTCTTCTTCTTCTTCTTCTTCTTCTTCTTCTTGTTCTTCTTGTTCTTGTTCTTGTTGTTGTTCTTCTTCTTCTTCTTCTTGTTCTTCTTCTTCTTGTTCTTCTTCTTCTTCTTCTTCTTCTTCTACTTCTTCTTCTACTTCTTCTTCTTCTTCATCTTCTTCACCATCTTCTTCTACTTCTACTACTACGTCTTAAACACCTATTCTTTTCCTGCTTCGGCTTCTTCTAAAAAAATAACAATAATCAAAAAACAAGCTTAGAATTTTGTAGAGCAAAATCAAAGGATAAAATCCTTTCCTTAAGCAAAGCAACAAAATGTGCATTACATAACGCTTTAACAAAAA
>NW_012294584.1:0-1215 GCF_000151885.1 Dipodomys ordii | reverse complement strand
AAAAAAAATAAAATAAAATAAAAGGGGAGGAAAGAACCGGGCTTTGGTGGGCTCATATCTGTAATCTTAGAGTCGAGGGTCAGAGCCAGCCCAGAAAAAAAAAAAAAAAAAATCAAGAGACTCTTACCTCCAATTAACCAGAAAAAAAAAAAAAACTAGAAGTGGAGGCATGGCTTGAATGGTAAAGCATTAGTTATAAGCAAACAAGCAGGACAAGAGCAAAAGACCCTGACTTTAAGGGCCAATGGGGGAGAGGAGAGCGGCGGGGGAGACTATAGGATCCAAATCCTGTCAAATACTACAACATGGATGAACCTTGAGGGCATAATTTAAGTGAAATATGTCCATCACAAAAAGGTAAAAACTATATAACTCCACTTTATGAAATATCTAGAAGTCATACTCATAGTAATTCAAAGTAAAATAATGGTTGCCAAGAGCAAGATTTGGATGGGGGAGGGGAATTCTTGTTCACTTGACATAAAGTTTGTTTTTCAAGATAAAAAAGTTCTAGAAGCTGTGCACTGGTGGCTCAAGCCTGTAATCCTATCTACTCAAAAGGCTGAGACCTGAGAATCACAGTTCAAAACCAGTCTAGGCAGAAAAGTCTGTGACACTCTTTCTTTCTTTCTTTCTTTTTTTTTTTTTGTCGGTCGTGGGGCTTGAACTCTGGGCCTGGGCGCTGTCCCTCAGCTCTTCAGCTCAAGGCGAGCGCTCTACCACTTGAGCTACAGCGCCACTTCCGTCTGTGACACTCTTATCTCCAGTTAACCAACAAAGAAAGCTGGAACTGGAACTGTGGCTCAAGTGTAAGAGAGTTAGTTTTGTTTTTTTGCTTTTTGTTTTGCCATTCCCGGGGCCTGAACCCAGCACCTAGGCTCTGTCCCTGAGCCTCTCAGTGGTCAAGGCTAGTGCTTCTACCACTTGAGATACAGCATCACTTCCTGCTTTGTCTGAGTAGTTTACTGGAGATAAAAACGTCTCATGGATTTTCCTGCCCAGTCTGGCTTTGAAATGCAATCCTCAGATGAGGGCTAGCTTTGTGCAAAAAGAAGCTTGGGAACATTGTCCATGCCCTGAATTCAAGCCCCAGGATTGGCACAAAAATAATTTTGTTGTTATTGTTGGTCATGAGCTTGAACTCTGGGCCTGATCTCTTCAGCTCAAGGCAAGTGCTCTACCACTTGGGCCACAGTGCCACTTCCAGTTTTCTGG
>NW_012294583.1:0-5702 GCF_000151885.1 Dipodomys ordii | reverse complement strand
TCATCCTGTGTCCCCCGCTGTGTCCCGCTGTGTCCGGCTGTGTCCCCCGCTGTGTCCCCCGCTGTGTCCCCCACAATGTCAGCGCTGTGTCCCGTTGTGTCCTCGCTGTGTCTCGCTGTGCCCGCACTGTGTCCCGTTGTGTTCACAGCTGTGTACCATGCTGTGTAACGCTGTGTCCCCGGTGTATCGACGCTGTGTACCGCTGGGTCCCGCTGTATCATCGCTGTGTTCCCCGCTGTGTCCCGCTGTGTCTCCCACTGTGTCCCCCACTGTGTCCCTATGTGTCCCACGCTTTGTCCCCCTTTGTCCCCGCAGTTTCCCGCTGTGTCCCTCTGTTTCCCACTGTGTTCTGTGGTGTCCCGCTTTGTCCCCCACTGTGTTCCCCGGTGAGTCGCCGCTGCGTTCCCGCTTTGTCTCGCTGAGTCCTCCATGTGTCCCCCGCTGTGTCCCGCTGTGTCCCCCGCTGTGTCCCGCTGTGTCCACTGCTGGGACCCGGCTGTGTCCCGCTGTGTCCCGCTGTGTCCTCACTGTGTCCCACTCTGTGTTCCGCTGTGTCCTCGCTTTGTCCTCCGCTGTGTCCCGCTGTGTCCCCTGATGTGCCCTGCAGTGTCCCGCTCTGCCCCGCTGTGTCCTCGCTGTGTCCCGCTGTGTCCCCCACTGTTTCCCCTGCTGTGTCCGGCTGTGTCCCCCTCTGTGTCCTGCTCTGTCCCCCTCTGTGTCCCGCTGTGTCCCCCGCTGTGTCCCACTGTGTCCCCGCAGTGTCACTGCTGTTTCTGCTGTGTCCCGCTGTGTTCCGTAGTGTCCCTCTTTGTCTCCGCTGTGTCCCCCGCTGTGTCCCGCTGTGTCCGACTGTGTCCCGCTCTGTCCCTGCTGTGTCCCGCTGTGTCCCGCTGTGTCCCCTCTGTGTGCCCGCTGTGTCCCGCTGTGTCCCCCGCTTTGTCCTGCTGTGTCCCCACATTGCCCCGCTGTGTCCCACTGTGTCCCACTGTGTCCCGTGTTGTCCCTCTTTGTCCCCCGCTGTGTCCACCGCTGAGTCCCCTCTTTGTGGCCGCTGTTTCCTGCTGTGTCCTCGCTGTGTCCCCCGCTGTCTCCCGCTTTGTCCCCCGCTGTGTCCCCGCTGTGTCACGCTATGTCCTCGCTGTTTTCCCCGCCGTGTCCCGCTGTGTCCCCGCTATGTCACGAGCTGTGTCCCGCTGTGTTCCGCTGTGTCCCGCTGTGTCCTCGCTGTGTCCCCCGCTGTGTCCCGTTGTGTCCCCAGCTATGTACCTCGCTGTGTCCCGCTGTGTCCACGCTGTACCGACGCTGGTTCCCACTGGGTCCCGCTGTGTCCTCCCTGTGTCCCCAGCTATGTCCCGCCGTGTCTGCCACTGTGTCCCGCTGTGTCTACTGCTTTGTCCCCGCTGTGTCCCGCTGTGTCCTCGCTGTGTCCCCCGCTGTCTCCCGCTTTGTCCCCCGCTGAGTTCCGCTGTGTCACGCTGTGTCCCCCCTGTGTCCCCCGCTGTATCCCGCTGTGTCCCCGCTATGTCCCCAACTGTGTCACGCTGTGTTCCGCTGTGTCCCCCACTGTGTCCCGCTATGTTCCCGCAGTGTCCCGCTGTGTCCCGCTGTGTCCTCGCTGTGTCCCCCGCTGTGTCCCGTTGTGTCCCCAGCTGTGTACCTCACTGTGTCCCGCTGTGTCCCCGCTGTATGGATGCTGGGTCCCACTGGGTCCCGCTGTGTCCTCCCTGTGTGCCCAGCTATGTCCCGCCGTGTCCGCCAGTGTGTCCCGCTGTGTCTACTGCTTTGTCGCCGCTGTGTCCCGCTGTGTCCCACTGTGTCCTCACTGTGTCCCAGGCTGTGTTCTGCTGTTGCCTCGCTTTTTTTCCTCACTGTGTCCCGCTTTGTACCCCTCTGTGTCCCCCGCTGTTTCCCGCTGTGTCCCCCGCTGTGTTCCTGCTGTGTCCCCGCTGTGTCCCGCTGTGTCCCGCTTTGTACTGCTGCGTCCCCCGCTGAGTCCCGCTGTGTCCCCGCTGTGTCCCATAGTGTCCTCGCTCTGTCCCCTGCTGTGTACCGCTGTGTCTTCCTGTGTCCCCCGCTGTGTCCCGCTGTGTCCCGCTGTGTCCCCCGCTGTGTCCCCCGCTATGTCCCTCTGTGTCCGCCGCTGTGTCCCGCTCTGTCCTTGCTGTGTCCCCACTGTGTGCCGCTGTATCCTTGCTGTGTCCCCCGCTGTGTCGCGCTGTGTCCTTTTGTGTCACGTTGTTTCCCCGCTGTGTCCCTCTGTGTACCTCGCTGTGTCCAGCTTTGTCCCCACTGTGTCTCGCTGTGTCCCACGCTCTGTCCCACATTGTGTCCCGCAGTGTCCCCCGCTGTGTCCTGCTGTGTCCCCCGCTGTGTCCCGCTGTGTCCCCCGCTGAGTCCCCGCTGTGTCACCGCTGTGTCCCGCTGTTTCCTCGCTGTGTCCCCTGCTGTCTACCTCTCTGTCCCACGCTGTGTCTCACGCTTTGTCCCTGCTGTGTCCCACTGTGTCCCGCTGTGTCCGGCTGTGCCCCCACTGTGTCCCGTTGTGTCCACAACTGTGTACCACGCTGTGTAACGCTGTGTCCCCGCTGTATCGACGCTCTGTCCCACTGTGTCCCGCTGTGTCCTCGCTGTGTTCCCCGCTGTGTCCCGCTGTGTCCCCTGTTGTGTCCCCCGCTGTGTCCTTGCTGTGTCCCCTGCTGTGTCCCGCTGTGTCCTCACTGGGTCCCCGACTGTGTCCCGCTGTGTCCCCCGCTGTGTCCCGCATGTCCGGCTATGTCCTTCTCTGTCCACGCTGTGTCCCGCTGTGTCCCACTGTGTCCCCGCTGTGTGCCTGTTGTGTCCCGCTGTGTCCCACTGTGTCCCCGCTGTGTTCCGCTGTGTCCCCCGCTCTGTCCCCCGCTGTGTCCTTGCTGTGTCCCTTCTGTGTCCCGCTGTGTCCTCACTGGGTCCCCCACTGTGTCCCGCTGTGTCCCCCGCTGTGTCCCGCTGTGTCCGGCTATGTCCCTCTCTGTCCCCGCTGTGTCCCGCTGTGTCCCCGCTGTGTGCCTGCTGTGCCCCGCTGTGTCCCACTGTGTCCCCGCTGTGTCCCGCTGTGTCCCGCTGTGTACCCCGCTGTGTCCAGCTGTGTCACCGCTTTGTCTCGCTGTGGCCACTCTCTGTCTCCGCTGTCCCCCTCTGTGTGCCCCGCTGTGGCCCGCTGTGTCCCTCTGTGTCCCCCGCTTTCACCTTCTGTGTCCCGCAGTGTCCCGGCTGTGTCCCGCTGTGTAACACTGTGTCCCGTGGTGTCCCACTTTGTCCCACGCTGTGTCCACCGGTGAGTCCCCTCTGTGTCACCGCTGTGTCCCCCTGTGTCCTCGCTGTGTCCCCCGCTGTCTCCCGCTTTGACTCCCGCTGTGTTCCGCTGTGTCCCGCTGTGTCCCCGCTGTGTCCCCAGCTGTGTCCCGCTGTGTCCCGCTGTGTACCCCGCTGTGTGCTGCTATGTTCCCGCAGTGTACCCGCTCTGTCCCGCTGTGTCCCGCTGTATCCTTGCTGTGTCCCCAGCTGTGTACCCCACTGTGTCCCGCTGTGTCCCTGCTGTATCGACGCTGGGTCCCGCTGTGTCCCGCTGTGTCCTCCCTTTGTCCAACACTGTGTCCCGCTGTGTCTACTGCTGTGTCCCCGCTGTGTCCCGCTGGGTCCAGCTGGGTCCCTGCTGTATCCACGCTGGGTCCCGCTGGGTCCTGGTCTGTCATCCCTGTGTCCCCCGCTGTGTACCGCTCTGTCCCCCGCTGTGTCTCTGCTGTGTCCCCGCTGTGTCCCGCTTTGTCCCGCTGTATACTGCTGTGTCCCCCGCTGAATCACGCTGTGTCCCAATGTGTCCCAATGTGTCCTCGCTCTGTCCCCCGCTGTGTCCTCCCTGTGTCCCCCGCGGTGTCCCGCTGTGTCCCCCGCTGTGTCCCCCGCTATGTCCAGCTGTGTCCCCCGCTGTGTCCCACTGTGTCCTTGCTGTGTCCCATGCTGTGTGCCGCTGTGTCCTTGCTGTGTCCCCCGCTGTGTCCCGCTGTGTCCTTTTGTGTCACGCTGTTTCCCCACTGCGTCCCCGCTGTGTACCTCTGTGTACCCCGCTGTGACCAGCTTTGTCCCCGCTGTGTCTCGCTGTGTCCCACGCTCTATCCCCCACTGTGTCCCGCTCTGTCCCCCTCTGTGTCCCGCTGTGTCCCCCGCTGTGTCCCACTGTGTCCACGCAGTATCACTGCTGTTTCCTGCTGTGTCCCGCTGTGTTCCGTGGTGTCCCTCTTTGTCTCCCGCTGTGTCCCCCGCTGAGACCCCGCTGTGTCAACGCTGTGTCCTGCTGTGTCCTCGCTGTGTCCCCCGCTGTCTCCAGCTCTGTCCCCCGCTGTGTCTCACACTTTTTCCCCGCTGTGCCCCCACTGTGTCCCGTTGTGTCCACAGCTGTGTACCACGCTGTGTAACGCTGTGTGCCCGCTGTATCGACGCTGTGTCCCGCAGTGTCCCCCGCTGTGTCCTCGCTGTGTTCCCCGCTGTGTCCCGCTGTGTCCCCCGCTGTGTTCCCCTGTGTCCCCCGCTGTGTCCCGCTGTGTCCTCGCTGGGTCTCCCTTTGGGTCCCGCTGTGTCCCCCGCTATGTCCCGCTGTGTACCGCTGTGTCCCCCGCTTTGTCCTGTTGTGTCCCCAGCTGTGTACCCCGTTGTGTCCCGCTGTATCGACGCTGTGTCCCACTGGGTCCCGCTGTTTCCTTCCTGTGTTGCCCGCGGGGTCTCGCTGTGTCCCCGCTGTATCGACGCTGTGTCCCCGCTGTGTCCCGCTGTGTCCCGCTCTGTCCTCGCTGTGTCCCCTGCTGTGTCCCGTTGTGTCCCCAGCTGTGTCCCCTGCTATGTCCCGCTGTGTCTACTGCTGTGTCCACGCTGTGTCCCGCTTTGTCTCGCTGTGTCCCGCTGTGTCCTCTCTGTGTCCCCCGCTATGTTCCGCTGTGTCCTCGCTGTGTCCCCTGCTGTGTCCTGCTGTGTCCCCATTGTGTCCCCCGCTGTGTCGCGCTGTGTCCCGCTGTGTCCCCCGCTGTGTCCGCTGCTGTGTCCTGCTGTGTCCCCCGCTGTGTCACCAATGTGTCCCGCTGTGTCCTCACTGTGTCCCGCTATGTCTCGCTGTGCCCCCACTCTGTCCCGTTGTGTCCACAGCTGGGTACCACGCTGTGTAACACTGTGTCCCTGCTGAATCGACGCTGTGTCCTGCTGGGTCCCGCTGTGTCCTCGCTGAGTTCCCCGCTGTGTCCCGCTGTGTCCCCAGCTGTGTCCCCCGCTGTGTCCCGCTGTGTCCTAGCTGGGTCCCCTGCTGTGTCCCGCTGTGTCCCCTGCTGTGTTCCGCTGTGTCCCGCTATGTCCCGCTTGGTCCCTACTGTGTCCCCGCTGTGTGCCCGGCTGTGTCCTGCTGTGTACTACGTTGTGTCCAGCTGTGTCACCGCTGCGTCTCTCATTTGGCCCCTCTCTGTCTCCGCTGTTCCCCGCTGTGTCCACGCTGAGACACCCGATTAGTCACTCTGAGTTCCCTCTGAGTCTCCGCTATGTCTATATGTATCTGATTGATACTCCAATGAACTGACATTTTTGTCCCCGCTGTATTACCCTACCTGGTATTGCTAGTACTCCCGCTTATATATCTTATTTAGAGTCCACAAATTACCCCATATTAACACACAATGAAAACCAAA
>NW_012294582.1:0-5702 GCF_000151885.1 Dipodomys ordii | reverse complement strand
CCGCTGTTTCACGCTGTGTCCTGCTGTGTTCCGTGGTGTCCTGCTTTGTTCCCCGCTGTGTCCCGCTGTGTCCACTGCTGGGTCCCCGCTGGGTCCCGCTGTGTCTCGCTGTTTCCCGCTGTGTCCTCGCATTGTCCCATGCTGTGTTCCAGTGTGTCCTCCCTGTGTCCCCCGCTGTGTCCCGCTGTGTCCCCCGCTGTGCCCCGCAGTGTCCCGCTGTGTCCCGCAGTGTCCTCGCTGTGTCCCACTGTGTTCCCCCTGTTTCCCCGCTGGGTCCTGCTGTGTCCCGCTGTGTCCCGCTGGGTCCACCGCTTTCTCCCGCTGTGTCCCCGCAGTGTCCCCGCTGTGTTCCGCTGTGTCCCACTGTGTCATGTGGTGTCCCGCTTTGTCCCCCGCTGTGTCCCTCGCTGTGTCCCATTCTGTGTCCCGCTGTGTCCCGCTGTGTCATCCGCTGTGTCCTTCTTGTGTCCCTGCTGGGACCTGCTGTGTCACCGCTGTGTCCCGCTGTGTCCCCGCTCTATAGACGCTGTGTCCCGCTGTGTCCCCCGCTGTGTCCCGTTGTGTCCCCAGCTGTGTACCCCACTGTGTCCCGCTGTGTCCCCGCTGTATCGACGCTGTGTCCCGCTGGGTCCCGCTGTGTCCTCCCTGTGTTCCCCACTGTGTCCCGCTATGTACCCCTCTGTGTCCTCGCTGTGACCCGCTGTGTCCCGCTGTGTACAGCTGTGTCCCCCGCTGTGTCCCACTGTGTCCCCGCTGTGTCCCAATGTGTCCACGCTGTGTCCCGCGCTGGGTCCCGCTGGTTCCCCCCTGTTTCCCCCGCTGTGTCCCGCTGTGTCCGGCTGTGTCCCCCGCTGTGTCCCCCGCTGTGTCCCCCGCAGTGTCAGCGCTGTGTCCCGCTGTGTCCCGCTGTGTCCTCGCTGTGTCCCCCGCTGTCTCCCGCTCTGTACCCAGCTTTGTCCCTGCTGCGTCCCACTGCGTCCCACTGTGTCCCGTTGTGTCCCGCTGTGCCCCCACTGTGTCCCGTTGTGTTCACAGCTGTGTACCACGCTGTGTAACGCTGTGTCCCCGCTGTATCGACGCTGTGTACCGTTGGGTCCCACTGTGTCCTCGCTGTGTTCCCCGCTGGGTCCCGCTGTGTCCCCCCTGTGTGCCCCGCTGTGTCCCACTGTGTCCCGCTGTGTCCCCCACTGTGTCCCCCGCTGTGTCCCTATGTGTCCCACGCTTTGTCCCCCAGTGTCCCCGCAGTTTCCCTGCTGTGTCCCGCTGTTTCCCACTGTGTTCTGTGGTGTCCCGCTTTGTCCCCCGCTGTGTCCCCCGGTGAGTCGCCGCTGTGTCCCCGCTTTGTCCCGCTGAGTCCTCCATGTGTCCCCCGCTGTGTCCCGCTGTTTCCGGCTGTGTCCCCCGCTGTGTCCCCCGCTGTGTCCCCGCAATGTCAGCGCTGTGTCCCGCTGTGTCCTCGCTGTGTCCCCCGCTGTCTCCCGCTGTGTCCCCCGCTGTGTCCCGCTGTGTCCCCCGCTGTGCCCTGCAGTGTCCCGCTCTGTCCCGCTGTGTCCTCGCTGTGTCCCCGCTGTGTCCCCCCTGTCTCCAGGTCTGTCCCCTGCTGTGTCTCATGCTTTGTCCCCGCTGTGTACCACTGCGTCCCGCTGTGTGCCGCTGTGCCCCCACTGTGTCCCGTTGTGTCCACAGCTTTGTACCATGCTGTGTAACGCTGTGTCTCCGCTGTATCTACGCTGTGTCCCGCTGGGTTCCGCTGTGTCCTCGCTGTGTTCCCCGCTGTGTCCAGCTGTTTCCCCAACTGGGTCCCCCACTGTGTCCTTGCTGTGTCCCCCGCTGTGTCCCGCTGTGTCCCGCTGTGTCCTCGCTATGTCCGCTCAGTGTCCCGCTGTGTCCCCCGCCGTGTCCCGCTGTGTCCCGCTGTGTCCCGCTGCGTCCCCGCTGTGTCCCGCTGTGTCACGCTTTGTCCCCCACTGTGTCCCGCAGTGACCCCGCTGTGTCCCGCTGTGTCCCACTGTGTCCTGTGGTGTCCCGCTTTTTCTCCCGCTGTGTCCCCGGCTGAGTCTCGCTGTGTCCCCACTGTGTCCTCTCTGTGTCCCCCACTGTGTCCTGCTCTGTTCCCCACTGTGTCTCCCGTTTTGTCCCTGCTGTGCCCTGCTGTGTCCCGCTGTGTCCCGCTGTGTCCCCCACTGTGTCCCGTTGTGTCAACAGCTGTGTACCCCGCTGTGTCCCGCTGTGTACCCGCTGTATCGACGCTGTGTCCCGCATGGTCCTGCTGTCTCTCTCTGTGTTCCCCACTGTGTCCCGCTCTGTCTCCCGCTGTGTCCCTTGCTGTGTCCCCAGCTGTGTCCTTGCTGTGTCCCCGCTGGGTCCCGCTGGGTCCCACAGTGTCCCCCGCTGAGTCCGGTTGTTTCACCGCTGTGTCCCTCTGTGTCCCCACTCTATCGACGCTGTGTCCCGCTGGGTCCCTCTGTGTCCTCTCTTTGTTCCCCGCTGTGACCCGCTGTGTCCCCCGATTTGTCTCTCGCTGTGTCCCGCTGTGTCCCCGGCTGTGTCCGGCTGTGTCCCGCTGTGTCCCCCGCTGTGTCTTTGCTGTGTCCCCGCTGTGTCCCGCTGGGTCCTGCTGTGTCTCTCTCTGTGTTCCCCACTGTGTCCCGCTCTGTCTCCCGCTGTGTCCCTTGCTGTGTCCCCCGCTGTGTCCCGCTGTGTCCCCCGCTGTGTCCTTGCTGTGTCCCCGCTGGGTCCCGCTGGGTCCCACAGTGTCCCCCGCTGAGTCCGGTTGTTTCACCGCTGTGTCCCGCTGTGTCCCCACTCTATCGACGCTGTGTCCCGCTGGGTCCTGCTGTGTCCTCTCTTTGTTCCCTGCTGTGTCCCACTGTGTTCCCCGCTGTGTCTCTCGCTGTGTCCTGCTGTGTCCCCGGCTGTGTCCGGCTGTGTCCCGCTGTGTCCCCCGCAGTGTCCTTGCTGTGTACCCTACTGTGTCCAGCTGTGTCCCCTCTGTGTCCCACTGTGTCCCTTCTCTTTCCCCGCTGTCCACCGCTGTGTCCCCCGGCTGTGTCCCGCTGTGTCCTACTGTGTCCCGTGGTGTCCCGCTTTTTCCCCTCTATGTCCCCTGCTGAGTCCCCTCTGTGTCCCCGCTGTGTCCAGCTGTGTCCTCGCTGTGTCCTCCGCTGTCTCCCGCTTTGTCCCACGCTGTGTCCTACTGTGTCCCTGCTGTGTCCGGCTGTGTCCCCCGCTGTGTCCCGCTGTGTCCCGCTGTGTCCCCCGCTGTGTCCTGCTGGGTCCCGCTGTGTCCCCGCTGTGTCCCTGCTGTGTCCGGCTGTGTCCCCCGCTGTGTCCCGCTGGGTCCCGCTGTGTCCCCCGCTGTGTACCGCTGTGTCCCCGCAGGTTCACCGCTGTTTCACGCTGTGTCCTGCTGTGTTGCGTGATGTCCCGCTTTGTTACCGCTGTGTCCAATGCTGGGTCCCCGCTGGGTCCCTCTGTGTCTCGATGCTTCCCGCGGTGACCTCGCTTTGTCCCATGCTGTGTTCCGCTGTGTCCTCCCTTTGTCCCCCGCTGTGTCCTGCTGGGTCCCCCGCTTAGTCCCGCTGTGTCCCCGCAGTGTCCCCGCTGTGTCCTGCTGGGTCCCACTGTGTCCTGTGGTGTCCCGATTTGTCCCCCGATATGTCCCCTGCTGAGTCCCCTCTGTGTCCCCGCTGTGTCCCGCTGTGTCCCCCGCTGTGTCCCGCTGTGTCCCCCGCTGTGTCCTGCTGTGTCCTGCTGTGTCCTGCTGGGTCCCGCTGTGTCCCCGCTGTGTCCCCGCTGTGTCCGGCTGTGTCCCCTGCTGTGTCCCGCTGTGTCCCCGCAGGTTCACCGCTGT
This sequence comes from Dipodomys ordii, assembly GCF_000151885.1. Lineage (NCBI taxonomy): Eukaryota > Metazoa > Chordata > Mammalia > Rodentia > Heteromyidae > Dipodomys > Dipodomys ordii. The sequence goes on along the minus strand of NW_012294582.1, from coordinate 1,849 downwards.
TTCACGCTGTGTCCCGCTGTGTTCCGTGGTGTCCCGCTTTGTCCCCCGCTGTGGCCTCCCTGAGCCAACTCTGTGTCCCCGCTGTGTCCCGCTGTGTCCTCGCTGTGTCCGCCTCTGTCTCCCGCTCTGTCCACCGCTGTGTCTCATGATTTGTCCCCGCTGGGTCCCACTGTGTCCCGCTCTGTCCCCCACTGTGTCCCCCGCTGAGTCCTCTATGTGTCGCCACTGTGTCCCGCTGTGTCCTCGCTGTGTCCCCTGCTATCTCCCGCTTTGTCCCACGCTGTGTACCGCTGTGTCCCGCTGTGTCCTCGTTGTGTCCCCGGCTGTGTCCTGCTGTGTTTCTGCTGTGTCCCAAGCTGTGTCCCGCTGTGTCTCGCTGTGTGCACCGCTGTGTCCTGCTGGGTGCCGCTGTGTCCCCGCTGTGTCCCCGCTGTGTCGTCTCTGTGTCCCGCTGTGTCTACTGCTGTGTCCCCACTGTGTCCCCGCTGTGTCTGGCTGTGTCCCCGCTGTGTCCCTCGCTGTTTCCCACGCTGTGTTCTGCTGTGTCCTCGCTGTGTCCCCAGCTGTGTCCCGCTGTGTCCACACTGTGTTCCCCGTGTGTCCCGCTGTGTACCCCGCTGTGTCCCGCTGTGTCCTGCTCTTTCTAAACTGTGTTTCGCTGTGTCCCGCTGTGTCCCTGCTGTGTGCCCGGTGTGTCCCGCTGTGTACCCCGCTTTGTATAGCTGTGTCACTGCTGTGTCCCGCTGTTTACTGCTGTGTCCCCCGCTGAGTCCCGCTGTGTCCTCGCTGTGTCCCAATGTGTCCTCGCTGTATCCCCCCCTGTGTCCCGCTGTGTCCCTCCTGTGTCCCCCGCTGTGTCCCGCTGTGTCCCCCTCTGTGTCCCGCTGTGTCCCTCTGTGTACTGCAGTGTCCCCCGCTGTGTCCCGCTGTGTCCACTGCTGTGACAACGTTGTGCCTTGCTGTGTCCCACTGTGTCCCCCACTGTGTCCCGCTGTGTCCTCGCTGTGTCCCATTGTGTCCCCGCTGTTTCCCCGCTGGGTCCTCCTGGGTCCCGCTGTGTCTCGCTGGGTCCCCCGCTTTGTCCCGCTGTGTCCCCGCAGTGTCCCCGCTGTGTCCCGCTGTGTCCCACTGTGTCCTGTGGTGTCCCGATTTGTCCCCCGCTATGTCCCCTGCTGAGTCCCCTCTGTGTCCCCGCTGTGTCCCGCTGTGTCCCCCGCTGTGTCCTGCTGTGACGCCCGCTATGTCCTGCTGTGTCCCGCTGTGTCCTGCTGGGTCCCGCTGTGTCCCCGCTGTGTCCCCGCTGTGACCCGCTGTGTCCCCGCAGGTTCACCGCTGTTTCACGCTGTGTTCCGTGGTGTCCCGCTTTGTCCCCCGCTGTGGCCCCCCCTCAACCACCTGTGTCGCCGCTGTGTCCCGCTGTGTCCTCGCTGTGTCCGCATCTGTCTCCTGCTCTGTCCACCGCTGTGTCTCACGCTTTGTCCCCGCTGGGTCCCGCTGTGTTCCTCTCTGCCCCCCACTGTGTCCCCCGCTGAGTCCTCTATGTGTCGCCACTGTGTCCCGCTGTGTCCTCGCTGTGTCCCCTGCTCTCTCCCGCTTTGTCCCACGCTTTGTCCCCGCTGGGTCCCGCTGGGTCCCGCTCTGTCCCCCACTGTGTCCCCCGCTGAGTCCTCTATGTGTCGCCGCTATGTCCCGCTGTGTCCTCGCTGTGTCCCCTGCTGTCTCCCACTTTGTCCCACGCTGTGTCCTGCTGTGTCCCGCTGTGTCCTTGCTGTGTCCCCCGCTGTGTCCTGCTGTGTTCCAGCGGTGTCCCAAGCTGTGTCCCACTGTGTCCCGCTGTGTGCCCCGCTGT
>NW_012294581.1:0-3174 GCF_000151885.1 Dipodomys ordii | reverse complement strand
TCAGACGGAGAAGCAGAAGAGGAGAAGCAGAAGCAGAAGAAATAGAAGGAGAAAAAGCAGAAGCAGAAAGAGAAGCAGAAACAGAAGGAGGAGCAGAAATTGAAGCAGAAGAAGCCGAAGAAGCAAAAGCACAACCTAAAGCAGAAGGAGAAGAAGGAGAAGCAGAAGAAGCAGAATCTGGAGAAGAAGAAGGAGAACCAGAAGGAGAAGCAGAAGCAGAAAGAGAAGCAAAAGCAGAAGGAGAAGCAGAAGAAACAGAAGAAGCAGAATCAGTAACAGAAGAAGCTGAAGATGCAGAAGCAGAAAGAGAAGCAGAAGGAATAGCAGAGGAACGAGAAGGAGAAACAGAAGGAGAAGCAGGAGAATCAAAAGAAGCAGAAGTAGAAGCAGAAAGAGGAGAAGAATGAGAAGCAGAAGTAGAATCAGAAGAAAAAAAGAAGAAGCAGAAGAAACAGAAGCAAAAGAAACAGAAGAAGGAGAAGGGCAGAACCAGAAGCAGAAGTAGAAGCAGAAGCAGAATGAGAAGCAGAAAGAGAAGCAGGAGAAGCAGAAGAAGCAGAAGCAGACGGAGAAGCAGAAGAAGGAGAAGGAGAAGCCAGAGCAGAAGAAGCAGAAGGAAAAGCACAAGCAGAAGGAGATGCAGAAAGAGAAGCAGGAAATGCAGAAGACGCAGAAGCAGAAGGAGAAGAAGAAGGAGAAGAATCAGAATCAGAAGAAGCAGAAGCAGAAATAGAAAGAGAAGCCGACGAAGAGAAGCTGAACGAGAAGCAGGAGAAGCAGAAGAAGCACAAGCGGGAGAAGCAGAAGAAGAAGAAACAAAAGAAGGAGAAGGAGCAGAAGCAGGAGAAGCAGAAGGAGAAGAAGAAAGAGAAGCAGGAAAAGCAGAAGAAGCAGAAGCAGGAGAAGCAGAAGGAGAAGAAACAGGAGAAGGACAAGAAGCAGAAAGAGTAGCAGTAGAAGCAAAAGAGGCAGGAAAAGCAGAAGCAGAAGAAAGAGAAGAAGAAGAAGGAGCAGCAGCATAAGGAGAAGCATAAGGAGAAGTATAAGGAGAAGTATAAGGAGAAGCAGTAGAAGCAGAAGAAGCAGAAGCAGGAGAAGCTGAAGCAGAAGAAAAAGAATAAGCAAAAGAAGCAGAAGCAGTGAGAGAAGCAGAAGAAGGAGAAGGAGAAGGAGCAGCAGAAGGAGAAGCAGAAGCAGAAAGAGAAGCAGAAACAGAAGGAGAACAAGAAGGAGAAGCAGGAGAATCAGAAGAAGAAGAAAGAGAAGGAGAAGAAGGAGAAGCAGAAGTAGAATCCGAAGAAACAGAAGAAGAAGAAGCAGAAGAAACAGAAGCAAAAGAAACAGAAGAAGGAGAAGAGCAGAAGCAGAAGCAGAAGGAGAAGCAGAAGCAGAAGGAGAAGCAGAAAGAGAAGCAGGAGAAGCAGAAGAAGCAGGAGAAGCAGAAGCAGAAGAAACAGGAGAAGCCGAAGAAGCAGAAGCAGAATCTGAAGCAGAAGGAGAAACAGAAGAAGCACAATCTGAAGCAGAAGCAGAAGAAACAGAAATAGTAGAATAAGCAGAAGCAGAAGCACCAGGACAAGCAGAAGAACAAGAAGGAGAAGGCGAAAGAGAAGGATTAGGAGTAGGAGAAGCAAAAGGATAAGCAGAAGCAGGAAGAGACGCAGAAGGAGAAGCAGCACGAGAAGTAGGAGAAGCAGGAGAAGCAGAAGCAAGAGAAGCAGAAGAAAAAGAAGACGCAGAAGCAGAATGAGAAGCAGAAGGAGAAATTGAAGCAGAAGCAGTGGGAGAGGCAGAAAAAGGAGAAGGGGAAGGAGCAGCAGAAGGAGAAGCAGAAGCAGAAAGAGAATCAGAAACAGAAGCAGAATAAGAAGGAGAAGCAGGAGAATCAGGAGAAGCAGAAGTAGAAGCAGAAAGAGAAGCACAAGAAGGAGAAGCAGAAGTAGAATCAGAAGAAACAGAAGAAGAAGAAGCAGAAGAAACAGAAGCAAAAGAAACAAAAGCAAAAGAAACAGAAGAAGGAGAAGAGCAGAAGCAGAAGCAGAAGGAGAAGCAGAAGCAGTAGGAGAAGCAGAAAGAGAAGCAGGAGAAGGAGAAGAAGCAGGAGAAGCAGAAGCAGAAGAAACAGGAGAAGCCGAAGAAGCAGAAGCAGAATCTGAAGCAGAAGGAGAAACAGAAGAAGCACAATCTGAAGCAGAAGCAGAAGAAACAGAAATAGTAGAATAAGCAGAAGCAGAAGCACCAGGACAAGCAGAAGAACAAGAAGGAGAAGGCGAAAGAGAAGGATTAGGAGTAGGAGAAGCAAAAGGATAAGCAGAAGCAGAAAGAGACGCAGAAGGAGAAGCAGCACGAGAAGTAGAAGAAGCAGGAGAAGCAGAAGCAAGAGAAGCAGAAGAAACAGAAGACGCAGAAGCAGAATGAGAAGCAGAAGGAGAAATTGAAGCAGAAGGAGAAGGAGAAGCAGAAGGAGAAGCTGAAGAAGGAGAAGGAGAAGCAGAAAGAGAAGCAGAAAGAGAAGCACAACGAGAAGCAGGAGAAGCAGAAGCAGGAGAAGCAGAAGCAGAAGAAACATAAGAAGGAGAAGAAGCAGAAGCAGAAGCAGAAACAGAAGGAAAAGCAGAAATAGAAGCAGGAGCAGCAGAAGAAGCAGCAGCAGGAGAAGCAGAAGCAGAAGGAGCCGAAGAAGCAGAAGCAGAACCTGAAGCATAAGGAGATACAGGAGAAGCAGAAGAAGCAGAATCTGGAGAAGCAGAAGGAGAAGCAGAAGCAGAAAGAGAAGCAAAAGCAGAAGGAGAAGCATAAGGAGAAGCAGAAGAAACAGAAGAAGTAGAGGCAGTAGCAGAAGATGTAGAAGCAGAAGGAGAAGCAGAAGGAAAAGCAGAAGAACGAGAAGGAGAAGGAGAAACAGAATGAGAAGCAGAAAGAGAAGCAGAAGAAGGAGCAGGAGAAGGAAAAGCAGCAGGAGAAGCAGAAAGAGAAGCAGAAGGAGAAGCAGGAGATGCAGAAACAGGAGAAGCAGAAGCAGAAGAAACAGGAGAAGGACAAGAAGCAGAAGCAGAAGGAGAAGCAGAAACAGAAGGAGAAGCAGAAAGAGAAGGAGGGAAAGCAGAAGAAGCAGAAGCAGGAGAAGCAGAAGCATAAGAATGCGAAGACGCAGAAGCAGAACCTGAAGCAGAA
>NW_012294580.1:0-5703 GCF_000151885.1 Dipodomys ordii | reverse complement strand
TACAGCGGGGACAGAGTGGGTCACAGCCGGTACACAGCGGGACACAGCGGGACACAGCGGGGGACACAGCGGGACACAGCGGGGACACAGCGGGACACAGCGGGACACAGCGGGGGAAACAGCGGAACACAGCATGGGACACAGCGAGGACACAGCAGGACACAACGGGACACAGCGGCGACACAGCAGGGACACAGCAGGGACACAGCGGGGACACAGCGGGGGACACAGCGGGACACAACGAAGAACACAGCGAGGACCCAGCAGGACCCAGCAGGACACAGCGTCGATACAGTGGGGACACAGCAGGACACAGCGGGGTACACAGCTGGGGACACAAAGGGACACAGCGGGGGACACAGCGGGGTACACAGAGGGACACAGCGGGACACAGCTTGGGATACACGGAGGACACAGCTGGACACAGTGGGGGACACAGCGAGGACACAGCGGTACAGTGGGGTGCGGGATACAGCGGGGGACACAGCGGGAGACAGCGGGGGACACAGCGAGGACACAGCGGGACACAGTTGCGACACAGAGGGAACTCAGTGGGGGACACAGCGGGGGACAAAGCAGGACACCACGGGACAGTGTGACACAGTGGGACACAGCGGGGACACTGCGGGGACACAGCAGGACAAAGCGGGGGACATAGCGGGACACAGTGGCACACATTGGGGGACACAGCGGGGGACAGCGGAGACAGAGATGGGCCACAGCGGGACACAGCGGTGACATAGCTGGACACAGCAGGGTACACAGCGGGACACAGCGGGCACACCTGGGACACAGCGGCACAAAGCGGGACACAGTGGGGACACAGTGGGACACAGCAGGACAAAGCGGGGGACACAGCGGGACACAGCTGGGGACACAGCGAGGACACAGCGGGATACAGCGGGGGACACAGTGAGGACACAGCGGGACACAGCCAGGGAAAAAGCGGGACACAGCGGGGACACAGCAGTGGACACAGTGGGACACAGCGGGGGACACAGAGGGGTACACAGCGGGACACAGCCGGGAACACAGCGCGGACACAGCGGGACACACCGGGACACAGCGTCAATACAGCGGGGACAGAGAGGGTCACAGCAGGGACAAAGCGGGACACAGCGGGACACAGCGGGGGACACAGCGGGACACAGCAGGGACACAGCGGGACACAGCGGGACACAGCGGGGGACACAGCGGAACACAGCGTGGGACAAAGCGAGGACACAGCAGGAAACAGCGGGACACAGCGGCGACACAGCAGGGACACAGCAGGGACACAGCGGGGACACAGTGGGGGCACAGCGGGACACAGCGGGACACAGTGGGACACAGCGGGGACAAAGCGTGAGACACAGCGGGGTACAGAGCTGGAGACAGCGGGGGACACAGCCAGGACACAGGGGGACACAGCGTTGACACAGCGGGGTCTCAGCGGGAGACACAGCGGGAGACAAAGAGGGACACCACGGAACACAGCGGGACACAGCAGGAAACAGCAGTGACACTGCGGGGACACAGTGGGACACAGCGAGGGACACAGCGGGACACAGAGGGGGACATAGCGGGACACAGTGGGGGACACAGCCGGACACAGCAGGGGAAACAGTGGGGGACACAGCGGGACACAGCGGGACACAGCGAGGACACAGCGGGACAGAGCGGGACACTGCAGGGCACAGCGGGGGACACAGCGGGACACAGCGGGGGAAAAAGCGAGGACACAGCGGAACACAGAGTGGGACACAGTGAGGACACAGCGGGACACAGCGGGACACAGCGGGACACAGCCGGGTCCCAGCAGTGGACACAGCGGGACACAGCGGGGGACACAGCGGGACACAGAGGGGGACAAATGGAGGACTCAGCGGGACAAAGCGGGGACACAGCGGCGACTCACCGGGGGACACAGCGGGGGACAAAGCGGGACACCACAGAACACGGTGGGAAACAGCGGGACACAGCGGGGAAACTGCGGGGACACAGGGGGACAAAGCATGAGACACATAGGGACACAGCGGGGGACACAGTGGGGGACACAGCGGGACACAGCGGGGAACACAGCGAGGACACAGCGGGACCCAGCGGTACACAGCGTCGATACAGCGGGGACACAGCGTTACACAGCGTGGTACACAGCTGTGAACACAACGGGACACAGTGGGGGCACAGCGAGACACAGCGGGACACAGCGAGGACACAGCGGGACACAGCGTTGACACTGTGGGGGACACAGCGGGGGACACAGCGGGGGACACAGCGCTGACACTGCGGGGGACACAGCGTTTTGGACACAGCGGGGGACACAGCCGGACACAGCGGGACACAGCGGGGGACACAGGGGGGACACAGCCGGACCCAGCGCGGGACACAGCCAGGACACATTGGGACACAGCGGGGATACAGCGGGACTCAGCGGGGGACACAGCAGGACACAGCGGGACACAGCGGGGGACACAGAGGAGTAAACAGCGGGACACTGCGGTGAACACAGCGAGGACACAGCGGGACCAAGCGGGACACAGCGTCGATACAGCGGGGACACAGCGGGACACAGCGGGGTACACAGCTGGGTACACAACGGGACACAGCGGGGGACACAGCGAGGACACAGCCGAACACAGCGTGGGAAACAGCGAGGACACAGCGGGACACAGCGAGACACAGAGGGACACAGTGGGGACACAGCAGTAGACACAGCGGGACACAGCGGGGGACACAGCAGGACACAGCGGGGAACACAGCGAGGACACAGCGGGGACACAGCGGGACCCAGCAGGACACAGCGGGGCACACAGCGGGACACAGCTTGGGACACAGCGGGAACACAGCAGGACACAGCGGGGGACACAGCGAGGACACAGCGGGACACAGCGGGACACAGCGTGGGACAAAGTGGGAGATAGCAGGGGAAACAGCGAGGACACAGCGGGAAACAGCGGGGGACACATAGAGGACTCAGCGGGGGACACAGTGGGGAACAGAGCGGGACACAGCGGGACTCAGCGGGGACAAAGCGTGAGACACAGCAGTGGACAGAGCGGGAGACAGAGGCGGACACAGCGAGGACACAGCGGGACACAGCAGGGACACAAAGGTGGCTCAGGGGGGGCCACAGCGGGGGACAAAGCGGGACACCATGGAACACAGCGGGACACCGCGTGAAACAGCGGTGAACCTGCGGGGACACAGCGGGACACAGCGGGGACACAGCGGGACAGAGCAGGGGACCCAGCGGGACCCAGCGGGACACAGCAGGACCCAGCGGGGAAACAGCGGGGACACAGTGGGACACAGCGAGGACACAGCGGGACACAGCGGGACACTGCGGGGCACAGCAGGGGACACAGCGGGACACAGCGGGGGACACAGGGAAGACACAGCGGAACACAGCATGGGACAAAGCGAGGACACAGCGGGAAACAGCGAGACACAGCGGGCCCCAGCTGGGACCCAGCGGGGACCCAGCAGTGGACACAGCGGGACACAGCGGGGGACAAAGCGGGACACCACGGAACACAGCAGGACACAGCGTGAAACAGCAGTGACCCTACGGGGACACAGCGGGACACAGCGGGGGACACAGCGGGACCCAGCGGGACACAGCGGGGGACAGAGCCGGACACAGCAGGGACACAGCGGGGACACAGCGGGACCCAGCAGGACACAGCGGGGGACACAGCGGGACACAGCGGGACACAGCAGGGGACACAGCAGGGACACTGTGGGACACAGTAGGACACAGCGTGGGACAAAGCAGGAGACAGCGGAGGACACAGCGAGAACACAGCTGGACACAGCGGGGACACAGAGGGGACTCAGCAGAGGACATAGAGGGGAAAAAGCGGGACACCACGGGACACAGTAGGACACAGCGGGATACAGTGGGGACACTGCGGGACACAGCCGGGGGTCACAGCGGTGGACAGCGGGGGAAAGAGAAGGGACACAGCGGGACACAGAGGGGACACAGCTGGACACAGAAGGGTACACAGCGGGGCACAGCGGACACACAACAGGGACAGAGCTGGACACAGAGGGACACAGAGGGGACAGAGCGTGACACAGCAGGACACAGCGGGACACAACAGTGGACTCAGCCTGACACAGCGGGGGACACAGGGAGGACACAGCTGGACACTGAGGGAGACAGAGCAAGGACACAGCCGGACACAGCGAAACACAGCGTGACACAGTGGGGACACAGCAGGGGACACAGCGGGTCACAGCGGGGGACACAGAGGGACACAGCGGGGTACACAGCAGGGACAAAGCGGGACACAGCGGGGGACACAGTGAGGACAAAGCGGGACACAGCGGTGACAGGCGGGACACAGCTGGGGACACTGCGGGACACAGCGGGACACAGCGGGGACACAGCAAGGACACAGCGGGGGACACAGCGGGACACAGCCGGACACAGCCGGGGACACAGCGGGACACAGCGAGAGACACAGCGGGGGACACAGCGGGACACAGCGGGGAACAAAGAGAGGACACAGCGGGAACCAGCAGGACACAACGTCGATAGAGCGGGGACACAGCGAGACACAGCGGTGACACAACGGGAATCAGCAGGGGACACTGCGGGACAGAGAGGGACCCAGCGGGAACACAGCAAGGACACAGCGGGGGACACAGCGGGACACAGCGGGACACTGCGGGGGACACAGCGAGGGACACAGTGGGGGACACAGCAGGACACAGTGGGGAACACAGAGAGAGACACAGCAGGACCCAGCGGGAAACAGCATCGATACAGCAGAAACACAGCGGGACACAGCGGGGTACACAGCTGTTGACACAACGGGACACAGTGGGGGACACAGCTGGACACAGCGGGACACAGCGGGGCACAGCAGGGAAAATACGGGAGACACAGTGGGGAACAGAGCAGGACACAGAGGGGACACAGAGAGGACACAGTGGGGACACAGCGAGACTCAGCCGGGGACACAGCGGGGGACAAATCGGGACACCACGGGACACAGTGGGACACAGCAGGACACAACGTGGTCACTGCGGGACACAGTGGGGGACAAAGCGGGACACAGCGGGACACAGGGGGGACGCAGCGGGACACAGCGGGACACGGCGGGGGACACAGCGGGGACACAGCGGGACACAGCGGGGGACACAGAGAGACACGGCGGGGACAAAGCTGGACACAGCGGGGTACACAGAGGGACACAGCGCGGGACACAGCGGGGAACACAGCGAGGACACAGTGGGACCCAGCGGGACACAGCGTCGATACAGCGTTACACAGCGTGGTACTCAGCTGTGGACACAACAGGACACAGTGGGGGCACAGCCGGACACAGCGGGACACAGTGGGACACAGCGGGGACAAAGCGTGAGACACAGCGAGGGACAGAGCGAGAGACAGCGGGGGACACAGACTCAGCGGGGGACACAGGGATGACAGAGCGGGACCCAGCGGGACCCAGCGTCGATACAGCAGGGACACGCGGAACACAGTGGGGTACACAGTTGGGGACACAGCGAGGACACAGCGGGACACAGCGGGACACAGCGGGGACACAGCGGGAACATAGCAGGACACAGCCGGGTACACAGCGGGACACAGCTGGGGACACAGCGGGGACACAGCGGGACACAGCGGAACACAGCGTGAGACAAAGCGGGAGACAGCAGGGGACACAGCGAGGACACAGGGGGACACAGCGGCGACACAGAGGGTGA
>NW_012294579.1:0-2732 GCF_000151885.1 Dipodomys ordii | reverse complement strand
TCAGCTGTATCGAAGCTGGGTCCCGCTGTGTCCCACTGTGTCCTCGCTGTGTCCCCCGCTGTCTCCCGCTCTGTCCCCCGCTGTGTCTCACGCTTTGTCCCAGCTGTGTCCCACTGTGTTCCGCTGTTTCCCGCTGTGCCCCCACTGTGTCCCGTTGTGTCCACAGCTGTGTACCACGCTGTGTAACTCTGTGTCCCCGCTGTATCGACGCTGGGTCCCGCTGGGTCCCGCTGTGTCCTCGCTGTGTTCCCCGCTGTGTCCCGCAGTATCCCCCACTGTGTCCCCCTCTGTGTCCTCGCTGTGTCCCCCGCTGTGTCCCGCTGTGTCCTCGCTGGGTCCCCCGCTGTGTCCCGCTTTGTCCCCTGCTGTGTCCCGCTCAGTCCCACTGTGTCCCGCTCTGTCCCTGCTGTGTCCCGCTGTGTCCTGCTGTGTCCTCGCTGTGTCCCCCGCTGTCTCCCGCTCTGTCCCCCGCTACGTCTCATGATTTGTCCTCCCTGTGTCCCACTGTGTCCCGATCTGCCCCCACTGTGTCCCGTTGTGTCCACAGATGTGAACCACGCTGTGTAACGCTGTATCCCCGCTGTATCGACGCTGTGTCCCGCTGGGTCAAGCTGTGTCCTCGCTGTGTTCCCCGCTGTGTCCCGCAGTGTCCCCCGCTGTGTCCCCCGCTGTGTCCTCGCTGTGTCCCCCACTGTGTCCCGCTGTGTCCTTGCTGGGTCCTCCGCTGTGTCCCGCTGTGTCCCCCGCTGTGTCCCGCTGTGTCCCGCTCTGTCCCGCTCGGTCCCTGCTGTGTCCCGCTGTGTCCGGCTGTGTCCTCGCTGTGTCCCCCACTGTCTCCCGCTCTGTCCCCCGCTGTGTCTCACGATTTGTCCTCGCTGTGTCCCACTGTGTCCCGCTCTGTCCTGCTATGCCCCCACTGTGTCCCGTTGTGTCCACAGATGAGTACCACGCTGTGTAAGGCTGTATCCCAGCTGTATCGACGCTGTGTCTCACTGGGTCCCGCTGGGTACTCGCTGGGTCCACCGCTGTGTCCCGCTGTTTCCACTGCTGTGACCCGCTGTGTTCCCCGATCTCTCCCCCTGTGTCCACCGCTGTGTCCCGCTGTTTCCCCCGCTGTGTCCCGCTGTGTCCTCGCTGTGTCCCCCGCTGTCTCCCGCTCTGTCCCCCGCTGTGTCTCACGCTTTGTCCCCGCTGTGTCCCACTGTGTTCCGCTGTGTCCCGCTGTGCCCCCACTGTGTCCCGTTGTGTCCACAGCTGTGTACCACGCTGTGTAACGCTGTGTCCCCGCAGTATCGACGCTGTGTCCCGCTGGGTCCCGCTGTTTCCTCGCTGTGTTCACGGCTGTGTCCCGCAGTGTCCCCCGCTGTGTCCCCCGCTGTGTCCTCGCTGTGTTCCCCGCTGTGTCCCGCTGTGTCCTCGCTGGGTCCCCCACTGTGTCCCGCTGTGTCCCTCACTGTGTCCCGCTGTGTCCCGCTCTGTCCCTGCTATGTCCCGCTGTGTCCTGCTGTGTCCTCGCTGTGTCCCCCGCTGTCTCCCGCTCTGTCCCCCGCTACATCTCACGATTTGTCCTCGCTATGTCCCACTGTGTCCTGCTGTGCCCCCACTGTGTCCCGTTGTGTCCACAGATGTGTACCACGCTGTGTAACGCTGTATCCCTGCTGTATCGACGCTGTGTCCCGCTGGGTCCCGCTGTGTCCTCGCTGTGTTCCCCACTGTGTCCCGCAATGTCCCCCGCTCTGTTCCCCGCTGTGTCCTCGCTGTGTCCCCCGCTGTGTCCCGCTGTGTCCTCGCTGGGTCCCCCGCTGTGTCCCGCTGTGTCCCCCACTGTGTCCCGCTGTGTCCGACCGTGTGCCGCTCTGTCCCCGCTGTGTCCCGCTGTGTCAGTGGTGTCCCGCTGTGTCCCCGCTGTGTGCCCGCTGTGTCCCGCTGTGTACCCCGCTGTGTCCAGCTGTGTCACCGAGGTGTCCCGCTTTGGCCCTACTCGGTCTCCGCTTTGTCCCCCGCTGAGTTCCGCTGTGTCCCGCTGCGTCCTCGCTGTGTCCCCCGCTGTATCCCCGCTATGTCCCCAGCTGTGTTCCGCTGTGTACCGCTCTGTACCCCGCTGTGTCTCGCTATGTTCCCGCAGTGTCCCGCTGTGTCCCGCTGTGTCCTGCTGTGTCCTCGCTGTGTCCCCCGCTGTGTCCTGTTGTGTCCCCAGCTGTGTACCTCGCTGTGTCCCGCTGTGTCCCCGCTGTATCGAGGCTGGGTCCCGCTGGGTCCCGCTGGGTCCTCCCTGTGTCCCCCACTGTGTCCCGCTGTGTCCAACTGTGTCCCGCTCTGTCCACGCTGTGTGCCCACTGTGTCCCGCTGTGTCCCCGCTGTGTGCCCGCTGTGTCCCGCTGTGTACCCCGCTGTGTCCAGCTGTGTCACCGAGGTGTCCCGCTGTGGCCCTACTCTGTCTCCGCTCTGTCCCCCTCTTTATTCCGTTGTGTCACGCTGTGTCTCCCGCTTTGTCCTACTGTGTCCCCACAGTGTCCCGCTGTGTCCCGCTGTGTCTCACTGTGTCCCGTGGTGTCCCTCTTTGACCCCGCAGTGTCCCCCACTGAGTCACCTCTGTGTGGCCGCTGTGTCCTGCTGTGTGCTCGCTGTGTCCCTCGCTGTCTCCCGCTTTGTCCCCGCTGAGTTCCGCTGTGTCCTGCTGCGTCCTCGCTGTTTCTCCCGCTGTGGCCCGCTGTGGCCCTGCTATATCCCCA
>NW_012294578.1:0-2971 GCF_000151885.1 Dipodomys ordii | reverse complement strand
CTGTGTACCCAGCTGTGTCCTGCTATGTTCCAGCAGTGTCCCCGCTGTGTACCTGCTGTGTCCTGCTGTGTCCTCGATGTGTCCCCCGCTGTGTTCCGTTCTGTCCCCAGCTGTGTACCCCGCTGTGTCCCGCTGTGTCCCGATTTGTCCCCCGCTGTGTCCCCCGCTGAGTCCCCGCTGTGTCCCCGCTGTGTCCCGCTCTGTCCTCCCTGTGTCCCCCGCTGTGTCCCGCTGTGTCCCCTGCTGTGTCCCACTGTGTCTACTGCTGTGTTTCTGCTGTGTCCCGCTGTGCCCTGCTGTGTCCCCCTGTGTCCTCACTGTGTCCCACGCTGTGTTCCGCTGAGTACTTGCTGTGTCCCCCGATGTGCCCCGTTGTGTCCCCAGCTGTGTTCCCCGCTGTGGCCCACTCTGTCCCCGCTGTATCGACGCTGTGTCCCGCTGGGTCCCGCTGTGTCCTCGCTGTGTCCACCGCTGTGTCCCGCTGTGTCCACCGCTGTGTACCGCTGTGTCCCCAGTTGTGTCCCACTGTGTCCCGCTGTGGCCCCCGCTGTGTCCCCTGCTGTGTCCCGCTGTGTCCCCCGCTGTCTCCCGCTGTGTCCACTGCTGTGTCCCCACTGTGTCCCGCTTTTTCCCCCGCGGTGTCCCGCTGTGTCCTCGCTGTGTCTCCCGCTGTGTCCCCGCTGTGTCCTCGCTGTGTCCCCTGCTGTGTCCCGCTGTGTCCCCCGCTGTGTCCTGATGTGTCCCCGCTTTGTCCCGCTGTGTCCCTGCTGTGTCCCCGCTGTGTCCCGGTGTGTCCCCGCTGTGGACCCGCTGTGTCTGGCTGTGTATACCCCGCTTTGTCCAGCTTTGTCCCCGCTGGGTCCCACTGTGTCCTCGCAGAGATACACAGATGTGTACAGCTCTGTCCCCCGCTGTGTCCCCCGCTGTGTCATGTTGTGTCCCATGCTGTGTCCCGATTTGACCCCGCTGTGTCCCTCGCTGTGTCCCTGCTGTGTTCCCACTGTGTCCCGCTGTGTCCCGCTGTGTCCTGTTGTGTCCCACTGTGACCCTGCTGAGTCCCCCTATGTCCCGCTGTGTCCCGCTGTGTCGTCGCTCTGTCCCCCGCTGTGTCCCCCGCTGTGTCCCGCTGTGTCCGGCTTTGTCCCGCTGTATCCCGCTGTGTCCCCGCTGTGCGCCCGCTCTGTCCTGCTGAGTACCCCGCTGTGTCCAACTGTGTCCCCGCTGTGTCCCGCTGTGTCCCCTCTCTCTCCCCTGCTGTCCCCCGCTGTGTCCCCCGCTGTGTCCTGCTGTGTCCCGCTGTGTCCCTGGGTGTGTTCTCCTGTGTCCATGCAGTGTTCCCGCTGTGTCTCGCTGTGTCACACTGTGTCCCGTGGTGTCCGGCTTTGTCACCCGCTGTGTCCCCCGCTGAGTCCGGCTGTTTCCCCGCTGTGTCCCAATGTGTCCTCGCTGTGTCCCCCGCTGTGTCCCGCAGTGTCTCCCCTGTGTCCCCCGCTGTGTCCCGCTGTTTCCCGCTGTGTCCCCTGCTGTGTCCCCTGCTGTGTCCCTCTGTGTCCCCCGCTGTGTCCCGCTGTGTCCCGCGGTGTACCCGCTGTGTCCCGTTGTGTCCCCAGCTGTGTACCCCGCTGTGACCCGCTGTGTCCCCGCCATTATCGACGCTGTGTCCCTCTGTGTCCCGCTGTGTCTCGCTGTGCCCCCACTCTGTCCCGTTGTGTCCACAGCTGGGTACCACGCTTTGTAACACTGTGTCCCCGCTGTATGGACGCTGTGTCCTGCTGTGTCCCGCTGTGTCCTTGCTGTGTTCCCCGCTGTGTCCCCAGCTGTGTCACCCGCTGTGTCCCGCTATGTCTCGCTCGGTCCCTGATGTGTCCCGCTGTGTACCGCTGTGTCCCCGCTGTGTGCCCGGCTGTGTCCTGCTGTGTACTCCGTTGTGTCCAGCTGTGTTACCGCTGTGTCTTGCTTTGGCCCCTCTCTGTCTCCGCTGTCCCCCGCTGTGTCCCCCGCTGTGTCCCGCTGTGTCCCGCTGTGTCCCCCGCTTTGTCCCGCTTAGTCCCCTCTGTGTCGCCGCTGTGTCCCGCTGTGTCCTCGCTGTGTCCCCCGCTGTCTGCCGCTTTGTCCCCGCTGTGTCCCTAGCTGTGTAGCGCTGTGTCCCGCTGTGTACCCCGCTGTGTCCCACTATGTTCCCGCAGTGTCCCCGCTGTGTACCGCTGTGTCCCGCTGGGTACTCTCTGTGTCCCCCGCAGTGTCCCGTTGTGTCCCCAGCTGTGCACCCTGCTGTGTCCCACTGTGTCCCCGCTGTAACGACGCTGGGTCCCGCTGGGTCCCGCTATGTCCTCCATGTGTTCCCCGCTGTGTCCCGTTGTGTCCCCAGTTGTGTACCTCGCTGTGTCCCGCTGTGTCCCCGCTGTATCGACGCTGGGTCCCGCTGGGTCCCGCTGTGTCCTCCCTGTGTCCCCCGCTGTGTCCCGCTGGGTCCCACTGTGTCCGCCACTGTGTCCCACGCTGTGTTCCGCTGGGTCCTCGCTGTGTCCTGCTCTATCCCGCTGTGTCCTCGCTCTGTCCCCCGGTGTCCCCCGCTGTGTCCCCGCTGTGTCCCAAGCTGTGTCCCGCTGTGTACCCCACTGTGTCCCCCTCTGTGTCCCGCTGTGTCCCCCACTGTGTCCCGCTGTGTCCCGCTGTGTCCCCCGCTGTGTCCCTGCTGTGTCCCCGCTGTGTCCTGCTGTATACTGCTGTGTCCCCCGCTGAGTCCTGCTGTGTCCCCGCTGTGTCCCGCTGTGTTCCGCATGTGTCCCCCGCTGTGTCCCACCGTGTCCCACTGTGTCCCGCACTGTTTCCCCCGCTGTGTCCGGCTGTGTCCCCCGCTGTGTCCCGCTGTGTCCACTGCTGTGTCCCCGCTGTGTCCCGCTTTTTCCCCGGCTGTGTCCCGCTGTGTCCTCACTGTGTCCCCCGCTGTATCCCGCTGTGTCCTCGCTGT
>NW_012294577.1:0-3094 GCF_000151885.1 Dipodomys ordii | reverse complement strand
GTGTGACACAAGGGGACACAGCAGGACACAGCCGGGGACCCAGCAGGTAACGCAGCGGGGGACACAGCGGGACACAGCCAGACACAGCGGTAACAGAGCTGGGACACAGTGGGGGACACAGCGGGGCACAAAGAGGCAGACACAGCAGGACAGAGCAGGACACATCAGGGACACAGCGGGGAGACAGCGGGACACAGCGGGGACCCACAGGGACACAGCTGGGCACAGCGGGGTCACAGCGAGGACAAAGTGGGACACAGCGGGACACAGCGGGAGACACAGCAGTGGACACAGCGGGACACAGCGGGGGACACAGCGAGGACACAGCAGGACCCAGCGTGGACACAGCGGGGGACAGCGGGGACACAGCGGGACACAGCGGGACACAGCGGGGACACAGCGGGGACAAAGCGGGGGACAGCAGGGAGACACTTCGGGACACAGTGGGACACAGTTGGGACACAGCGGGGACACAGCGGGGACACAGCGTGGGACACAGTGGGACACAGCTGGGACACAGTGGGCGACACAGCGTGGGACACAGTGGGACACAGCTGGGACACAGTGGGGGACACAGCAGGGGACAAAGCAAGACACCACGGGACACAGCGGGACACAGTGGGACTCAGCGGGGGACACAGCTGGACACAGCGGGGGACATAGAGGCGGACACAGCAGGACACAGCGGGACACAGCGGGGACACAGCGGGACACAGCGGTGGTCATAGCGAGGACACAGCGGGTCATAGGAGGACAAAGCGGAGACACAGGGGGGACACAGCTGGGAACACAATGGGACACAGCAGCGGACACAGCGGGACACAGCGGGGACACAGCGGGGACCCACAGGGACACAGGGACACAGCCGGACACAGCGGGACACAGCGGGTCACAGCTGGGGACACAGCGGGGACACAGCGGGACACAGAGGGGACACAGCGCGGACACAGCGGGACACAACGGGTGACACAGCGAGGACACAGCAGGATAGAGCAGGGGACACAGCGGGACACAGCGGGACAAAACGGGACACAGCGGGACACAGAGGGAGACACATCCTGGGACAGCGTGGACACACCGGGGGAGAGCGGGGACAAAGAGGGACACTGCCGGGGACAGCGGGACACAGGGGGGACACAGTGGGGACACAACAGGACACACCGGGGACACAGCGGGGACACAGCGGGACACAGCAGTGACACAGCGGGGCACAGCGGGGCACAGCGGGGGACACAGCGGGACACAGCCAGACACAGCGGTAACAAAGCTGGGACACAACGGGACACAGCGGGGACACAGTGGGACACAGCGGGGGAGAGCGGGGACACAGAGGGACACAGCGGGACACAGCGGGGACACAGCGGGGACACAGCGGGAGACAGCAAGCACACAGCGGGACAAAGCGGGACACCGCGGGACACAGAGGGACACAGCGGGGAACACAGCGGGGGACACAGCAGTGGACAAAGCGGGGACACAGCGGGACATAGTGGGAACCCAGCGGGACAAAGCAGGGGAAACAGAAGGGGGACACACCGGGATACAGCGGGGAACACAGCGGGACACAGCAAGGACATAGCGTGGGACACAGCGGGACACAGCCGGGACACAGCAGGGACACAGCAGGACACAGCGGAGGACACAGTTGGGGACACAGCGGGACAAAGCGGAACATAGCGGGACACAGTGGGGGACACAGCGAGGGACAAAGAGGTGGACACAGCAGGACAGAGCGGGACACATCGGGGACACAGCGGGGACACAGCGGGACACAGCGGAGACCCAGCGGGACACAGCGGGACACAGTGGGGACAAAGTGAGAACAGAGCGGGACACAGTGTCAACACAGCGGGGAAACAGCGGGACACAGCGTGTGAGTGGGGACACAAAGGGACTCAGCGGGACACAGCTGGGACACAGCGAGAACACAGCGGGACACAACGGGACACAGCGGGGGACACAGCAGTGGACACAGCAGGACACAACGGGGGACACAGCGAGGACACAGCAGGACACAGCGTGGACCCAGCGGAGGATAGCGGGGACACAGCGGGACACGGCGGGACACAGCAAGGACATCACGGGAGACACAGCGGGACACAGCCGGGTCAGAGCAGGGACACAGCAGGACACAGCGGAGGACAGAGCGGGGACACAGCGGGACACAGTGGGGACCCAGCAGGTCACAGCGGGACACAGCGGGGACACAGCGAGGACACAGTGGGACACAGCGGGACACAGCGGGAGACACAGCAGTGGACACAGCGGGACACAGCGGGGGACACAGCGAGGACACAGCAGGACACAACGTGGACACAGCGGGGGACAGCGGGGACACAGCGGGACACAGCGGGACACAGCGGGGACACAGCGGGGACAAAGCGGGGGACAGCAGGGAGACACAGCGGGACACAGTGGGACACAGCGGGGACACAGCGGGGACACAGCAGTACACAGCGGGACACAGCGGCGACACAGCGGGACACAGCTGGACACAGCGGAAGACACCACGGGACACAGCGGGACACAGCTGGGACACAATTGGGACACAGCGGGGACACAGCGGGGAGACAGCAAGGACACAGCGGGGGACACAGCGGGACACAGAGGGACACAGCGGGGACACAGCGGGACACAGCGGAGACACAGCGGGGACACAGCAGGACACAGCGGGACACAGCGGGACACAGTGGGACTCAGCGGGGGACACAGCGGGACACAGCCGGGGACATAGAGGCGGACACAGGGGGACACTGCGGAGGACACAGCGGGACACAGCGGGGAACATAGAGGCGGACACATGGGGACACAGCGGGGACACAGCGGGAAACAGTAGGGGTCATAGCGAGGACACAGCGGGACACAGGAGGATAAAGCGGGGACACAGCGGGGACACAGCGTGGGACACAGTGGGGACATAGCAGGAGACACAGCGGGACACAGCGCGACACAGCGGGGACACAGCAGGGGACACAGCGAGGACACAGCTGGACACAGCGGGGACACAGCGGGACATAGAGGGGGACACAGTGGGGACTAAGCGGGATACAGCGGGACACAGCAACGACATAGCAGGGGACACCGCGGGACACAG
>NW_012294576.1:0-2549 GCF_000151885.1 Dipodomys ordii | reverse complement strand
TCAAACCGCTGAGTCCCTCTGTGTTCGCGCTGTGTCCCACTGTGTACCCCGCTGTGTACCCGCTGTGTCCCCGCTGTGTCCTGCTGTGTCCCCGCTGTGTCCCGTTGTGTCCTTGCTGTGTCCCACACTGTGACCCCGCTGTGACCCGCTGTGTCCCTGCTGTGTCCCTGCTGTGTCCCGCTGTGTCCAGCTGTGTCCCGTTGTGTCCCCGATGTCCCCCGCTGTGTTCCGTTGTGTCCCCGCTGTCTGCATGTGTGTTCCCGCTGTCCCCCACTGTGTTCCCCGATGTGTCCCGCTGTGTCCTCGCTGTGTCCCAAGCTGTGTCCCGCTGTGTCCCCCGCTGTGTCCCCCACTGTGTCCGCTGTGTCCCCCGCTGTGTCCCGCTGTGTCCCGCTGTGTCCCTGCTGTCCGCCGGTGTGTCCCCGCTCTCCCCCACTTTGTCCTCCACTGTGTCCCGCTGTGTCCTCGCTGTGTCTCACTGTGTCCCCGCTTTGTCTCCGCTGTGTCCCGCTGTGTCCCTGGTGTGTCCTCGCTGTGTAACCGCTGAGTCCCTCTGTGTCCCCGCTTTGTCCCACTGTGTCCCCCGCTGTGTCCCCGCTGTGTCCCCGCTGTGTCCTGCTGTGTCCCCGCTGTGTCCCGCTGTGTCCCGCTGTGTCCCCGC
Organism: Dipodomys ordii; assembly: GCF_000151885.1. NCBI lineage: Eukaryota > Metazoa > Chordata > Mammalia > Rodentia > Heteromyidae > Dipodomys > Dipodomys ordii. Next base: position 1,888 of record NW_012294576.1, on the reverse strand, counting down.
TTTGTCCCGCTGTGTCCCGCTGTGGCCTTGCTGTGTCCCCTGCTGTGTCCTCTGTGTCCCGCTTTGTCCTCGTTGTGTCCCCTGCTATATCCCGCTGTGTTCCCCGCTCTGTCCCGCTGTGTCCCGCTGTGTCCCTGCTGTATCCCCGATGTGTCCCACAGTGTACCACGCTGTGTCCCGCTCTGTCCCGCTGTGTCCCCCGCTGTGTTCCCCTCTGTGTCCTGCTGTGTCCGGCTGTGTCCCGCTGTGTACTCGCTGTGTCCCCGCTGTGTCCCGCTGTGTCCTCGCTGTGTCCCAGCTGTGTCCCGCTGTGTCCCCGTTGTTCCCCGGTTTGTCCCCACTGTCCTCCGCTGTGTCCCTCGCTGTGTACCTCTGTGTCCTGCTCTGTCCTCGCTTTGTCCCCGCGATGTCCCGCTGTGTCCCTGCTGTGTTCCACTCTCTCCCGCTGTGTGCGGCTCTGTGTCCCCGCTGTGTCCTGCTGTGTCCCGCTGTGTCCCCGCTGTGTCCCGATGTGTACCGCTGTGTCTGCCTCTGTGTACCCCGCTGGGTCCCGCTTTGTCCCCATGTGTCACGCTGTGTCCTCGCTGTGTATCCCTCTGTGTCCCGCTGTGTCCTTGCTGTGTCCCCCACTGTGTCCCCGCTGTGACCCGATGTGTCCCTGCTGTGTGCCCCGCTGTGTCCAGCTGTGTCCCGCTGTGTCCCCGGCTGTGTCCCCCGCTGTGTCCCGCTCTTTCCCGCTGTGTCCCGCTGTGTCCTTGCTGTGTCCCCATTTGTGTCCCGCTGTGTCCTCTCTGTGTCCCCCGCTGTGTCCCGCTGTGTCCCCATGTGTCCCGCTGTGTCCTCGCTGTGTCCCACACTCTGTTCCCGCTGTGACCCGCTGTGTCCCTGCTGTGTTCCTGCTGTGTCCCGCTGTGTCCCGCTGTGTCCCGCTGTGTCCCCGATATCCCCCGCTGTGTCCCGTTGTGTCCCCGCTGTCTGCATGTGTGTCCCCTTGTCCCCCGCTGTGTCCCGCTGTGTCCTCGCTGTGTCCCCAGCTGTGTCCCGCTGTGTCCCCCACTGTGTTCCCCACTGTGTCCCTCTGTGTCCCCCGCTGTGTCCCGCTGTGTCCCGCTGTGTCCCTGCTGTCTGCCGCTGTGTCACCGCTGTCCCCCGCTGTTTCCTCCGCTGTGTCACTCTGTGTCCTCGCTGTGTCTCACTGTGTCCCCGCTTTGTCTCTGCTGTGTCCCGCTGTGTCCCTGTTGTGTCCTCGCTGTGTAACCGCTGAGTCCCTCTGTGTCCACGCTGTGTCCCACTGTGTACCCCGCTGTGTCCCACTCTTTCCCGCTGTGTCCCGCTGTGTCCTTGCTGTGTCCACATTTGTGTCCCGCTGTGTCCTGCTGTGTTCCCCCTGTGTCCCGCTGTGTACCGATGTGTCCCCGCTGTGTCCCCGCTGTGTCTCCCTACTGTCCCCCGCTGTGTCCCCACTGTGTTCTGCTGTGTCCCCGCTGTGTCCCCGCTGTGTCTCCCTGCTGTCCCCCACTGTGTCCCCTCCGTGTCCTGCTGTGTCCCGCTGTGTCCTCGCTGTGTCCCCGCTGTTTCCAGGTGTGTCCTGCTGTGTCTGGCTGTGTCACCGCTGTTTCCCACTGTTTCCCCCGCTGTGTCACCCGCTGTGTCCCCAGCTGTGTCCAGCTGTGTCCCGCTGTGTTCCTCTGTGTCCCCCGCTGTGTCCCGCTGTGTTCTTTGCTGAGTTCCCCGCTGAGTCCCTGCTGTGTCCTGCTGTGTCCCCGCTGTGTCCCGCTGTGTACTCGCTGTGTCCCCGCTTTGTCCCGCTGTGTCCTCGGTGTGTCCCAGCTCTCTCCCGTTGTGTCCTCGTTGTTCCCCGGTTTGTCCCCACTGTCCCCCGCTGTGT
>NW_012294575.1:0-2423 GCF_000151885.1 Dipodomys ordii | reverse complement strand
GAGGAGGACCATACAGGAGAACCTGGAGTCAGGAGAGGAGGACCATACAGGAGGACCTGGAGTCAGGAGAGGAGGACTCTGCAGGTGGACCTGGAGTCCAGGGTAGGAGGACCGTGCCGGCGGACCTGGAGTCCAGGAGAGGAGGACCATACAGGAGAACCTGGAGTCCTGGGGAGGAGGACCATACAGGACCTGGAGTCCTGGGGAGGAGGACCATACAGGAGGACCTGGAGTCCTGGGGAGGAGGACCGTACAGGAGGACCTGGAGTCCAGGGGAGGAGGACCATACAGGAGGACCTGGAGTCCTGGGGAGGAGGACCATACAGGAGAACCTGGAGTCCAGGAGAGGAGGACCATACAGGAGAACCTGGAGTCCAGGAGAGGAGGACCATACAGGAGAACCTGGAGTCCTGGGGAGGAGGACCATACAGGACCTGGAGTCCAGGGGAGGAGGACCATACAGGAGAACCTGGAGTCCTGGGGAGGAGGACCATACAGGAGGACCTGGAGTCCAGGGGAGGAGGACCGTACAGGAGAACCTGGAGTCCTGGGGAGGAGGACCGTGCAGGAGGACCTGGAGTCCAGGGGAGGAGGACCATACAGGAGGACCTGGAGTCCAGGGGAGGAGGACCGTGCAGGAGGACCTGGAGTCCTGGGGAGGAGGACCGTACAGGAGGACCTGGAGTCCTGGGGAGGAGGACCGTACAGGAGGACCTGGAGTCCTGGGGAGGAGGACCGTACAGGAGGACCTGGAGTCCTGGGGAGGAGGACCGTACAGGAGGACCTGGAGTCCAGGGGAGGAGGACCGTACAGGAGGACCTGGAGTCCAGGGGAGGAGGACCGTACAGGAGGACCTGGAGTCCTGGGGAGGAGGACCGTACAGGAGAACCTGGAGTCCAGGAGAGGAGGACCATACAGGAGGACCTGGAGTCCTGGGGAGGAGGACCGTACAGGAGGACCTGGAGTCCAGGGGAGGAGGACCGTACAGGAGGACCTGGAGTCCTGGGGAGGAGGACCGTACAGGAGGACCTGGAGTCCAGGGGAGGAGGACCGTGCAGGAGGACCTGGAGTCCAGGGGAGGATGACCATACAGGAGGACCTGGAGTCCAGGGGAGGAGGACCATACAGGACCTGGAGTCCAGGGGAGGAGGACCATACAGGAGGACCTGGAGTCCTGGGGAGGAGGACCGTACAGGAGGACCTGGAGTCCTGGGGAGGAGGACCGTACAGGAGGACCTGGAGTCCTGGGGAGGAGGACCGTACAGGAGGACCTGGAGTCCAGGGGAGGAGGACCGTACAGGAGGACCTGGAGTCCAGGGGAGGAGGACTGTACAGGAGGACCTGGAGTCCTGGGGAGGAGGACCATACAGGAGGACCTGGAGTCCAGGGGAGGAGGACCGTGCAGGAGGACCTGGAGTCCAGGGGAGGAGGACCATACAGGAGGACCTGGAGTCCAGGAGAGGAGATATGACAGGTGGACCTTCCAATATTATCCTGTACAGGACTATCCCAGGCCTCCATTTGCCCCTCAGCCCAACAGACTCCAGCCTCTGCCCCTCCCACACTGCTGTCCTGGTTCCCAGTGCGTGGCTGCGGCCTCTGCCTCCGGGCTCCCGATCCCTGCCCAAAGCCAGCTCCATTCCCATGTCAGCCAGTGGTCATCCCCATCACCTTGCAGCACCAGCTCTCCTGTCCAGCCCGAGGGCCTGGGCAGGGGACAGTGACTCTGTGTGCAGGTCTGTGGGCCTGGGGAGGTCTCCTGGCAGCCACGCTGGGAGGGGACGGCAGAGGTCCATCACGGAGGGAACAAGCTGCACACTGTGTCCTCACATTTGCCGCCACATCTCCGCAATCTCACACTCTGCCCTCCGCAGACATGCCTCCTGACACTCCAAAAGTGTGTGAGTGTTAGAATCCACTCCCCTCTTCTGCTACATGGAAGGCACCCCTCCGTGGCGGTGAGAGGGACCGGATGACCGCCTCTCCCTGGGCAGGACGTGCAGACACTGGCCACCGTGGCTGGCGCGCGCCACGTGCTCTGCTCCTCAGCTGCCCAATGGAGAAGATCCAGGCAGACTTCACGGGGAGGCTGTGGCCCCATGATCAAGGCAGCCGGGGCCCCCTTGAGGACATGCCAAGGAAACCACGGGCCTCGTGGACTGGCATCACAGGGGCAGGGCAGGGGCAGGGGCAGGGGCAGGGCAGGGCAGGGGCAGGGGCAGGGGCAGGGCAGGGAAGGGCAGGGCATGGGCAGGCAGGGCAGGGCAGGGCAGGGGCAGGGCAGGCAGCAGGCAGGCAGGCAGGCAGGCAGGGCAGAAAGGCAGGCAGGCAGGCAGGCAGGCAGGCAGGGCAGGGCAGGTCAGGCAGGGCAGGCAGGGCAGGCAGGGCAGGGCATGGGCAGGCAGGGCAGGGCAGGGCTGGGC
>NW_012294574.1:0-5707 GCF_000151885.1 Dipodomys ordii | reverse complement strand
GAAGGAGAAGCAGAAAGAGAAGCAGGTAAAGCTGAAGATGAAGCTGAAGGAGAATCAGAATGAGAAGCAGAAGAAGGAGAAGGTGAAGCAGAAGCAGAAGAAGATGCAGAAGGAGAAGCAGAAGCAGAAGAAGATCCAGAAGGAGAAGCAGAAGAAGCAGATACAGAAGGAGAAGCAGGAAAAGCAGAAGAAGCAGTAGCAAAAGGTGAAGCAAAAGAAGGAGAAGGAGAAGCAGAGGCAGAAGAAGAAGCATAAGGACAAGCACAAGCAGAAGGAGATGCAGAAGGAGAAGCAGAAGAAGCAGAAGCTGAAAGAGAAGCAGAAGTAGGAGAAGGAGAAGGAGGAGAAGCAGAAGCAGAAGGAGAAGCAGAAGCAGAATGAGAAGCAGAAAGAGAAGCAGGAGGAGGACAAGAAGCAGAAACAGGAGAAGCCGAAAGAGAAGAAGCAGAAACAGAAGCAGAAGGAGAAGCAGAAGCAGAACGAGAAGCAGCAGAAGAAGTAGAACCAGAAATCCAGGCACGAGAAACAGAAGAAGCAGAAGCAGAAGGAGAAGCAAAAAGAGAAGCAGAAGGAGAAGTAGAAAAAGCAGCAGAAGAAGCAGAAAAACAAGCAGGAGAAGCAGAAGCAGAAAGAGAAGTAGAAGCAGAAGAAGAAGAAGAAGCAGAAGAAGCAGAAGAAGCAGAAGAAGAAGAAGAAGAAGAAGAAGAAGAAGAAGAAGAAGAAGAAGAAGAAGAAGAAGAAGAAGAAGAAGAAGAAGAAGAAGAAGAAGAAGCAGAAGAAGCATAAGAAGCAGAAGCAGGAGAAGCAGAACCAGAAGAAAAAGAAGAAGCATAAGAAGCAGAAGCAGAGGGAGAAACAGAAGAAGGAGAAGGAGCAGCAGAAGGTGAAGCAGAAGGAGATGCAGAAGCAGAAAGAGAAGCAGAAATAGAAGGAGAAGAAGAAGGAGAAGTTGGATAATCAGAAGAAGCAGAAGCAGAAAGAGAAGCAGAAGAAGGAGAAGGAGAAGCAGAAGGAGAAGGACAAGCAGGAGAAGCAGAAGAAGCAGAAGCGGGAGAAGCAGCAGAAGTAGAAGAAACAGAAGAAAGAGAAGAAGCAGAAGGAGAAGCAGAAGCAAAAGGAGAAGCAGAAAGAGAAGAAGCAGAAGAAGCAGAAGCAGGAGAAGCAGAAGTAGAAGCAGAAAGAGAAGCACAAGAAGGAGGAATTGAAGGAGAAGGAGAATGAGACGGAGAAGCAGAGGGAGAAGTAGGAGAAGCAGAAGAAGAAGAAGCAGGAGAAGCAGAAACAGAAGAAACAGAAAAAGTAGAAGAAGCAGAAGAAGAAGCAGCAGGAGAAGCAGAAGAAGAAGAAGGAGAAGGAGAAAGAGAAGGATTAGGAGTAGGAGAAACAGAAGGATAAGCAGAAGCAGAAAGAGAAGCAGAAGGAGAAGCAGGAGAAGCAGAAGAAGCAGAAGCAGGAGAAGCAGAAGCAGAATGAAAAGCAGAAGAAGGAGAAATTGAAACAGAAGAAGATGCAGAAGGAGAAGCAGAAGCAGAAGTAGAAGCAGAAGAAGGAGAAGCAGAAGGAGAAGCATAAGGAGAAACAGAAGGAGAAGCAGGAGAAGCAGAAGCAGGAGAAGCAGCATCAAAAGAAATAGAAGAAGGATAAGAAGCAGAAGCAGAAAGAGAAGCAGAAACAGAAGGAGAAGCAGAAATAGAAGCAGAAGAAGCAGAAGCAGAACATGAAGCAGAAGGAGAAGCAGGAGAAGCAGAAGAAGCAGAATCTGGAGAAGAAGGAGAACCAGAAGGAGAAGCAGAAGCAGAAAGAGAAGCAAAAGCAGAAGGAGAAGCAGAAAGAGAAGCAGAAGAAACAGAGAAGTAGAAGCAGAAGCAGTAGCAGAAGAAGCTGAAGATGCAGAAGCAGATAGAGAAGCAGAAGGAATAGAAGAATAACGACAAGGAGAAACAGAAGGAGAAGAAGAATGAGAAGCAGAAGGAGAAGCAGGAAAAACAGAAGAAGCAGAAACAGACGGAGAAGCAGAAGAAGGAGAAGCAGAAGCAGAAGAAGAAGCAGAAGGAAAAGCACAAGCAGAAGGAGATGCAGAAGGAGTAGCAGGAGAAGCAGAAGAAGCAGAAGCAGAAGGAGAAGAAGAAGGAGAAGAAGCAGAATCAGAAGAAGCAGAAGGAGAAGTAGAAAGAGAAGCCGACGAAGAGAAGCAGAACGAGAAGCAGAAGAAGCAGAGCGTGAGAAGCAGAAGCAAAAGAAACAGAAGAAATAGAAAGAGAAGAAGCAGAAGGAGAAGCAGAAGGAGAAGCAGAAAGAGAAGCACGAGAAGCAAAGAAGCAGGAGAAGCAGAAGCAGAAGAAACAGGAGAAGCCGAAGAAGCAGAAGCAGAATCTGAAACAGAAGGAGAAACAGAAGAAGCACAATCTGAAGCAGATGCAGAAGAAACAAATAGTAGAATAAGCAGAAGCAGAAGCAGCAGGAGAAGCAGAAGAAGAAGACGGAGAAGGCGAAAGAGGAAGATTAGGAGTAGGAGAAGCAAAAGGATAAGCAGAAGCAGAAAGAGACGCAGAAGGAGAAGCAGCAAGAGAAGCAGGAGAAGCAGAAGAAACAGAAGGCGCAGAAGCAGAATGAGAAGCAGAAGGAGAAATTGAAGCAGAAGCAGAAGCAGAAGGAGAAACAGAAGCAGAAGGAGAAGCAGAAGAAGGAGAAGGAGAAGCAGAAAGAGAAGCCGAACGAGAAGCAGGAGAAGCAGAAGCAGGAGAAGCAGAAACAGAAGAAACAGAAGAAGGAGAAGAAACAGAAGGAGAAGCAGAAACAGAAGGAAAATCAGAAAGAGAAGCAGGAGAAACAGAAGCAGCAGCAGGAGAAGCAGAAGCAGAAGAAGCAGAAGCAGAACCTGAAGCAGAAGGAGAAGCATGAGAAGCAGAATCTGGAGAAGCAGAAGGAGAAGCAGAAGCAGAAAGAGAAGCAAAAGCAGAAGGAGAAGCAGAACTAGAAGCAGAAGAAACAGAAGAAGCAGAGGCAGTAGCAGAAGAAGCAGAAGATGCAGAAGCAGAAGGAGAAGCAGAAGGAAAAGCAGAAGAACGAGAAGGTGAAGGAGAAGGAGAAACAGAAGGAGAAGCAGAAAGAGAAGCAGAAGAAGGAGCAGGAGAAGGAAAAGCAGCAGGAGAAGCAGAAAGAGCAGCAGAAGGAGGAGCAGGAGATGCAGAAACAGGAGAAGCATAAGCAGAACAAACAGGAGAAGGACAAGAAGCAGAAGCAGAAGGAGAGGCAGATAGAGAAGGAGAAGCAGAAAGAGAAGGAGGGGAAGCAGAAGAAGCTGAAGCAGGAGAAGCAGAAGCATAAGAATCCGAAGAAGCAGAAGGAGAACCTGAAGCAGAAGGAGAAGCAGGAGAAGCAGAAGAAGCAGAATCTGGAGAAGCAGAAGGAGAAGCAGAAGGAGAGGCAGAAGCAGAAAGAGAATCAAAAGCAGAAGGAGAAGCAGAAGAAACAGAAGAAGTAGAAGCAGTAGCAGTTGTAGCAGAAGCAGAACGAGAAGCAGAAGGAAAAGCAGAAGAACAAGAAGGAGAAGGGAAACAGAAGGAGAAGCAGTAGGAGAATAAGAAGGAGAAGCAGAAGAAGGAGAAGGAGAAGCAGAAGCAGAAGAAGATGCAGAAGGAGAAGCAGAAGAAGCAGAAGCAGAAGGAGAAGAAGGAAAAGCAGAAGAAGCAGAAGCAAATGGAGAAGCAAAAGAAGGAGAAGGAGAAGCAGAGGCAGAAGAAGAAGCATAAGGACAAGCACAAGCAGAAGGAGATGCAGAAGGAGAAGCAGGAGAAACAGAAGAAGCAGAAAATGAAGGAGAAGCAGAAGTAGGAGAAGGAGAAGGAGGAGAAGCAGAAGCAGAAGGAGAAGCAGAAGCGGAATGAGAAGCAGAAAGAGAAGCAGGAGAAGCACAAGAAGCAGAAGCAGGAGAAGCCGAAAGAGAAGAAGCAGAAGAAGCAGAATCAGAAGCAGAAGTAGAAGCAGAAGCAGAAGGAGAAGCAGCAGAAGAAGTAGAAGCAGAAATTCAGGCAGGAGAAACAGAAGAAGCAGAAGCAGAAGCAGAAGGAGAAGCAAAAAGAGAAGCAGTAGGAGAAGTAGAAGAAGCAGCAGAAGGAGAAGCAGCAGAAGAAGCAGAAAAACAAGCAGGAGAAGCACAAGCAGGAAGAGAAGTAGAAGCAGAAGAAACAGAAGCAGAAGAAGAAGCAGTAGAAACACAAGAAGCAGAAGCAGGAGAAGCAGAAGCAGAAGATAAAGAAGAAGCATAAGAAGCAGAAGCAGAGGGAGAAACAAAAGAAGGAGAAAGAGCAGAAGAAGGTGAAGCAGAAGGAGATGCAGAAGCAGAAAGAGAAGCAGAAACAGAGGGAGAAGAAGAAGGAGAAGTTGGAGAATAAGAAGAAGCAGAAGCAGAAAGAGAAGGAGAAGAAGGAGAAGGAGAAGCAGAAGGAGAAGGACAAGCAGGAGAAGCAGAAGAAGCAGAAGCGGGAGGATCTGAAGAAGAAGAAGAAACAGAAGAAAGAGAAGGAGCAGAAGCAGAAGGAGAAGCAGAAGGAGAAGCAAAAGAGAAGCAGAAGAAGCAGTAGCAGGAGAAGCAGAAGCAGAAGAAACAGAAGAAGCCCAAGAAGCAGAAGGAGAACTTGAAGCAGAAGGAGAAGCAGAAGCATCAGAAGCTGGAAAAGTAGAAGCAGAAGAAACAGAACAAGCAGAAGAAGCAGAAGAAGAACGAGAAGCAGAAGAAGAACAAGGAGAAAGAGAAGGATTAGGAGTAGGAGAAACAGAAGGATAAGCAGAAGCAGAAAGAGAAGGAGAATGAGAAGGAGAAGCAGAAGAAGCAGAAGCAGGAGAAGCAGAAGCAGAATGAAAAGCAGAAGAAGGAGAAATTGAAACAGAAGAATATGCAGAAGAAGAAGCAGAAGCAGTAGTAGAAGCAGAAGAAGGAGAAGTAGAAGGAGAAGCATAAAGAGAAACAGAAGGAGAAGCAGGAGAAGCAGAAGCAGGAGAAGAAGAATCAGAAGAAATAGAAGAAGGAGAAGAAGCAGAAGCAGAAAGAGAAGCAAAAACAGAAGGAGAAGCAAAAATAGAAGCAGAAGAAGCCGAAGAAGCAAAAGCAGAACCTAAAGCAGAAGGAGAAGCAGGAGAAACAGAAGAAGCAGAATCTGGAGAAGAAGAAGGAGAACAAGAAGGAGAAGCAGAAGCAGAAAGAGAAGCAAAAGCAGAAGGAGAAGCAGAATGAGACGCAGAAGAAACAGAAGAAGCAGAATCAGTAGCAGAAGAAGCTGAAGATGCAGAACCAGAAAGAGAAGCAGAAGGAATAGCAGAAGAACGAGAAGGAGAAGCAGAAGGAGACGCAGGAAAAGCAGAAGAAACAGAAGCAGACGGAGAAGAAGGAGAAGGAGAAGCCGTAGCAGAAGAAGAAGCAGACGAAAAGCAGAAGCAGAAGGAGATGCAGAAGGAGAAGCAGGAGATGCAGAAGAAGCAGAAGCAGAAGGAGAAGAAGAAGGAGAAGAATCAGAATCAGAAGAAGCAGAAGCAGAAATAGAAAGAGAAGCCGACGAAGAGAAGCAGAACGAGAAGCAGGAGAAGCAGGAGAAGCACAAGCGGGAGAAGCTGAAGAAGAAGAAACTGAAGAAGGAGAAGGAGCTGAAGCAGAAGGAGAAGCAGAAAGAGAAGCAGGAAAAGCAGAAGAAGCAGAAGCAGGAGAAGCAGA
>NW_012294573.1:0-5708 GCF_000151885.1 Dipodomys ordii | reverse complement strand
CCCCGCTGTGTCCAGCTGTGTTCCCGCTGTGTCCCGCTGTGTCCCCTCTCTGTACCCTGCTGTCCCCCGCTGTGTCTCCCGCTGTGTCCCCTCTCTGTCCCCTGCTGTCCCCCGCTGTGTCTCCCGCTGTGACCCGCTGTGTCCCGCTGTGTCGCCCGCTTTGACCCGCTGTGCCCCTGCAGTGTCCCCGCTGTGTCACACTGTGTCACACTGTGTCCCGTGTTGTCCCGCTTTGGCCCCCGGTGTGACCTCGCTGTGTTTCTCGCTGTGTCCCGCTGTGTCCTCGCTGTGTCCCCCGCTGTGTCCCTCTGTGTCCCCCGCTGTGACCCGCTGTGTCCTGCTGTGTCCCCCACTGTGTCCCTGCTGTCTCCCCGGTGTGTCACACTGTTTCCCGCTGTGTACTGCTGTGTCTCCCGCTGAGTTCCTCTGTGTCCCGCTGTGTCCCAATGTGTCCTCGCTGTGTCACGCTCTGTCCTGCTCTGTCCCCGCTGTGTCCTGCTTTGTCTCGCTGTGTCCCCACTGTGTGCCCGCTGTGTCCCTCTGTGTACCCCTCTGTGTCAGCTGTGTCCCCTCTCTGAACCCTACTGTCCCCCGCTGTGTCCCCCGCTGTGTCCCCCGCTGTGACCCGCTGTGTCTCGCTGTGTCCCCCGCTGTGTCCGTGCAGTGTCCCCGCTGTGTCCCGCTGTGTCACACTGTCCCGTGGTGTCCTGATTTGTCCCCAGCTGTGTCCCCCACTGAGTCCCCTCTGTGTCGCAACTGTGTCCCGCTGTGTCCTCGCTGTGTCCCCCGCTGTCTCCCGCTGTGTCCCCCGCTGTATCCCGCACCCCACTGTACCGCTGTGTCCTCGCTGTGTCCCCAACTGTGTCCAGCTGTGTCCTCTGTGTATCCCAAGCTGTGTCCCGCTGTGTCCCTCTGTGTACCCCGCTGTGTCCCGCTATGTTCGGGCAGTGTCCTCGCTGTGTCCCGCTGTGTCCCGCTTGTCCTCGCTGTGTCCCCCGCTGTGTCCCTTTGTGTCCCCAGCTGTGTACCCCGCTGTGTCCTGCTGTGTCCCCACTGTATCGACGCTGTGTCCTGCTGGGTCCCGCTGTTTCGTCGCTGTGTCCCCTGCTGTCTCCAAATCTGTCCCCCGCTGTGTCTTACGCTTTGTCCCCGCTGTGTCCCACTGTGTCCCGCTGTGTCCGGCTGTGCCCCCACTGTGTCCCATTGTGTCCACAGTGTGTACCACGCTGTGTAACGCTGTGTGCCCGCTGTGTTCTGCTTTGGCCTCACTGTTTTCCCCGCTGTGTCCCCCGCTGTGTCCCACTGTGTCCCGCTGTGTCCCTGCTGTGACCCTCTCTGTCCCCGTTGTATTGACGATGTGTCCCGGTGTGTCCCGCTGTGTCCGCCCTGTGTTTCCGGCTGTGTCCCGCTGTGTACCCCTCTGTGTCCCCCGCTGTGTCCCGCTGTGTCCCACTGTGTCCCCCGCTGTGTCCCGTTGTGTCCCGCTTTATCCCCGCTGTGTCCCGCTGTGTCCCGTTGTGTCCCGCTGTGTCCTTGCTGTGTCCCACGCTGTGTCCAGCTGTGTCCACTGCTGTGTCCCGCTGTGTTCCCGCTGTGTCCCCCTGTGTCCCCCACTGTGTCCCGCTGTGTCCCGCTGTGTCCTTGCTGTGACCCTCACTGTGCCCGCTGTATCGACACTTTGTCCCGCTGTGTCCCGCTGTGTCCGCGTTGTGTTCCCCGCTGTGTCCCGCTGTGAACCCCTCTGTGTCCCCTGCTGTGTCCCACTGTGTCCTCCGCTGTGACCTGCTGTGTCCCGCTGTGTCCCCCACTGCGTTCCTGCTGTCTCCCCTCTGTGTCACACTGTGTCCTGCTGTGTACTGCTATGTCTCCCGCTGAGTTCCTCTGTGTCCCGCTGTGGCCCAATGTGTCCTCGCTGTGTCAGGCTCTGTCCTGCTCTGTCCCCGCTGTGTCCCGCTGTGTCCCGCTGTGTCCCCACTGTGTGCCCGCTGTGTCCCTCTGTGTACCCTGCTGTGTCCAGCGGTGTCCCCGCTGTGTCCCGCTGTGTCACCTCTCTGTCCTCTGCTGTCCTCCCTGTGTCCCCCGCTGTGTCCCACTGTGTCCCGCTGTGTCTTGCTGTGTCACACTGTGTCCCGTGTTGTCCCGCTTTGTCCCCCGCTGTGACCTCGTTTTGTTTCCCGCTGTGTCCCGCTGTGTACCACTCTGTGACCCCGCTGTGTACCGCTCTGTACCCCGCTGTGTCCGGCTATGTTCCCGCAGTGTACCCGCTGTGTCCCGCTGTGTCCTCGCTGTGTCCACTGCTGTGTCCCGTTGTGTCCCCAGCTGTGTACCCCGCTGTTTCCCGCTGTGTCTCCGCTGTATCGACGCTGTGTCCTGCTGGGTCCCGCTGTGTCCTCGCTGTGTTCCCCGTTGTGTCCCGCTGTGTACCCCGCTGTGTCCCCCGCTGTGACCCTGCTGTGTCCCTGCTGTGTCCCCACTGTGTCCCGCTGTGTCCCGCTTTGTCCTCACTGTGTCCCAAGCTGTGTTCCGCTGTGTCCCCCGCTGTGTCCCGCTGTGTCCCGCTGTGTCCCCGCTGTGTCCCGCTGTGTCCGCCGCTGTGTCCCGCTGTGTCCCTGCTGTGACCCGCTCTGTCCCCGCTGTATTGACGCTGTGTCCAGGTGTGTCCTGCTGTGTCCGCGCTGTGTTCCCGGCTGTGTCCCGTTGTGTACCCCTCTGTGTCCCCCGCTGTGTCCCGCAGTATCCCCGGCTGTGACCCGCTGTGTCCCACTGTGTAACACTGTGTCCCGTGTTGTCCTGCTTTGGCCCCCGCTGTGACCTCACTGTGTTTCTCTCTGTGTCCCGCTGTGTACCCTTCTGTGTCCCACGCTGTGTCCTGCTGTGTACACCGCTGTGTCCAGCTGTGTCCTCGCTGTGTCCCCCGCTGTCTCCTGCTTTTGTCCCACGCTGTGTCCCGCTGTGACCTACTGTGTTCTCGCTGTGTTCCCCGCTGTGTCCCGTTGTGTCCCCGCTGTGTCCACTGCTGTGTCAAGCTGTGTACCCCGCTGTGTCCCGCTATGTTCCCGCAGTTTCCCCGCTGTGTCCCGCTGTTTCCCACTGTGTCCCCAGGTGTCCCCCGCTGTGTCCCCCGGTGAGTCCCCGCTGTGTCCCGCTGTGTCCCCCATGGTTCAGGCTGTGTCTTCTGCTGTGTCCCCGCTGTGTCCCGCTGTGTCCCGCTGTGTCCTCGCTGTGTCCCACGCTGTGTTCCGCTGGGTCCTCGCTGTGTCCCGCGATGTGTCCCGTTGTGTCCCCAGCTGTGTCCCCGCTCTGTCCTGCTGTGTTACCGCTGTATCGACGCTGTGTCCCACTTTGTCCCGCTGTGTCCTCGCTGTGTTCCAAGCTGTGTCCCGCTGTGTACCCCTCTGTGTCCCCCTCTGTGTCCCGCTGTGTTCCCCATTGTGTCCCGCTGTGTCCCGCTGTGTCCCCCGCTGTGTCCCTGCTGTGTCCCCGCTGTGTCCTGCTGTATACTGCTGTGTCCCCCGCTGAGTCCCGCTGTGTCCCCACTGTGTCCCGCAGTGTCCCCCATGTGTCTCCCGCTGTGTCCCATTGTGTCCTGCTGTGTCCCCCACTGTTTCCCCCGCTGTGTACGGCTGTGTCCCCCGCTGTGTCCCCCTTTGTCCACTGCTGTGTCCCCGCTATGTCCCGCTTTTTCCCCGACTGTGTCCCGCTGTGTCCTCACTGTGTCCCCCGCTGTGTCCCACTGTGTCCTCGCTGTGTTCCCCGCTGTGTCCCGCTGTATCGCCCGCTGTGTCCCCCGCTGTGTCCTCGCTGTGTCCCCTGCTGTGTCCCGCTGTGTCCTCACTGGGTCCCCCACTGGGTCCCGCTGTGTCCCCCACTGTGTCCCGCTGTGTCCGGCTGTGTCTCGCTCTGTACCCGCTGTGTCCCTCTGTGTCCTGCTGTGTCCCAGCTGTGTGCCTGCTGTGTCCCGTTGTGTAGCCTGCTGTGTCCCGTTGTGTCGCCCGCTTTGTCCCGCTGTGTCCCACTGTGTCCCCGCTGTGTGCCTGCTGTGTCCCGCTGTGTACCCCGCTGTGTCCAGCTATGTCACCGCCTTGTCTCGCTGTGGCCACTCTCTGTCTCCACTGTCCCCCGCTGTGTCCCCCGCTGTGTCCCACTGTGTCCAGGCAGGGTCACTGCTGTTTCCCACTGTGTCCCGCTGTGTTCCGTGGTGTCCCTCTTTGTCCCCCGCTGTGTCCCCCGCTGAGTCCCCGCCTTGTCACCGCTGTGTCCCACTGTGTCCTCGCTGTGTCCCCCGCTGTCTCCAGCTCTGTCCCCCGCTGTGTCTCACGCTTTGTCCCCGCTGTGTCCCACTGTGTCCCGCTGTGTCCCGCTGTGCCCCCACTGAGTCCCGTTGTGTCTACAGCTGTGTACCACGCTGTGTAACGCTGTGTGCCCGCTGTATCGACGCTGTGTCCCGCTGGGTCCCGCTGTGTCCTCGCTGTGTCCCCCGCTGTGTTCTCGCTGTGTCCCCCGCTGTGTCCCACTATGTCCTCGCTGGTTTCCCCGCTGGGTCCCGCTGGGTCCCCGCTGTGTCCTGCTGGGTCACACTGTGTCCTCGCTGTATCCCCCGCTGTGTCCCGTTGTGTCCCCAGCTGTGTACCCCGCTGTGTCCCGCTGTATCGACGCTGTGTCCCACTGGGTCCCGCTGTTTCCTTCCTGTGTTCCCTGCTGTGTCCCGCTCTGTCCCGCTGTGTCCCCGCTGTGTGCCCGCTGTGTCCCGCTGTGTACTCCGTTGTGTCCAGCTGTATCACCGCTGTGTCTCGCTTTGGCCCCTCTCTGTCTCCGCTGTCCCCCGCTGTGTGCACCGCTGTGTCCCGCTGTGTCACGCTGTGTCCCCCGCTGTCTGCCGCTTTGTCCCCGCTGTGTCCCAAGCTGTGTCCCGCTGTGTCCCGCTGTGTACCCCGCTGTGTCCCACTATGTTTCCGCAGTGTCCCCGCTGTGTACCGCTGTGTCCCGCTGTGTCCGGCTGTGCCCCCACTGTGTCCCGTTGTGTCCCCAGCTGTGTACCTCGCTGTGTCCCGCTGTGTCCCCGCTGTATCGACGCTGTGTCCCGCTGTGTCCCGCTGTGTCCTCACTGTGTCCCACTCTGTGTTCTGCTGTGGCCTCGCTTTTTTCCCCGCTGTGTCCCCTGTGTGTCCCCCGCTGTGTCCCGCTGTGTCCCCCGCTGTGTCCTGCTGTGTACCCCGCTGTGTCCAGCTGTGTCACCGCTGTGTCTCGCTGTGGCCACTCTCTGTCTCCGCTGTCCCCCGCTCTGTCCCCCGCTGTGGCCCGCTGTGTCCCGCTGTGTCCCCCGCTTTTTCCTGCTGTGTCCCGCAGTGTCCCCACTGTGTCCCGCTGTGTAACACTGTGTCCCATGGTGTCCCACTTTGTCCCACGCTGTGTCCCCCGCTGAGTCCCCTCTGTGTCGCCTCTGTGTCGCCCTGTGTCCTCGCTGTGTCCCCCGCTGTGTCCCGCTGTGTCCCGCTGTGTCCCCCGCTTTTTCCTGCTGTGTCCCGCAGTGTCCCCGCTGTGTCCCGCTGTGTAACACTGTGTCCCGTGGTGTCCCACTTTGTCCCACGCTGTGTCCCCCGCTGAGTCCCCTCTGTGTCGCCTCTGTGTCCCCCTGTGTCCTCGCTGTGTGCCCCGCTGTGTCCTGCTATGCTCCCGCAGTGTCCCCGCTGTGTCCCCGCTGTGTCCCG
>NW_012294572.1:0-5708 GCF_000151885.1 Dipodomys ordii | reverse complement strand
CGTGGTGTCCTGCTTTGTCCCCCGCTGTGTCCCGCTGTGTCCACTGCTGGGTCCCCGCTGGGTCCCGCTGTGTCTCGCTGTTTCCCGCTGTGTCCTCGCATTGTCCCATGCTGTGTCCCGCTGTGTCTTCGCTGTGTCCCACTGTGTCCCCCCTGTTTCCCCGCTGGGTCCTGCTGTGTCCCGCTGTGTCACCGCTGTGTCCCACTGTGTTCCCTCTGTATAGACGCTCTGTCCCGCTGTGTCCCCCGCTGTGTCCCGCTGTGTCCCGCTGTGTCCCCCGCTGTGTCCCGCTGTGTCCCCGCAGGTTCACCGCTGTTTCACGCTGTGTCCTGCTGTGTTCCTTGGTGTCCCGCTTTGTCCCTCGCTGTGTCCCACTGTGTCCACTGCTATGTCCCCGCTGTGTCCCGCTGTGTCTCGCTGTGTCCCGCTGTGTCCCGCTGTGTCCTCGCTTTGTCCCATGCTGTGTTAAGCTGTGTCCTCCCTGTGTCCCCCGCTGTGTCCCGCTGTGTCCCCCGCTGTGCCCCGCAGTGTCCCGCTGTGTCCCGCTGGGTCCCGCTGGGTCCCCCGCTGTGTCCCGCTGTGTCCCCCGCTGTGCCCCGCAGTGTCCCGCTGTGTCCCGCTCTGTCCCCCACTGTGTCCCCCACTGAGTCCTCTATGAGTCCTCTATGTGTCGCCGCTGTGTCCTTGCTGTGTCCCCTGCTGTCTCCCGCTTTGTCCCACGCTGTGTCCCACGCTGTGTCCCACTGTGTCCTCGCTGTGTCCCCTGCTGTGTCCTGCTGTGTTCCCGCTGTGTCCCAAGCTGTGTCCCGCTGTGTCCCGCTGTGTGCCCCGCTGTGTCCCACTATGTTCCCGCAGTGTCCCCGCTGTGTTCCCCGCTGTGTTCCCCGCTGTGTCCTCGCTGTGTTCCCCGCTGTGTCCCGCTGTGTCCCCCGCTGTGTCTCGCTGTGTCTACTGCTGTGTCCCCACTGTGTCCCGCTGTGTCTCGCTGTGTCCCGCTGTGTCCTCGCTGTTTCCCACGCTGTGTTCTGCTGTGTCCTCGCTGTGTCCCGTTGTGTCCCCAGCTGTGTACCCCACTGTGTCCCGCTGTGTCCCCGCTGTATCGACGCTGTGTCCCGCTGGGTCCCGCTGTGTCCTCCCTGTGTTCCCCACTGTGTCCCGCTATGTACCCCTCTGTGTCCCTCGCTGTGACCCGCTGTGTCCCGCTGTGTACTGCTGTGTCCCCCGCTGTGTCCCGCTGTGTCCCCGCTGTGTCCCAATGTGTCCACGCTGTGTCCCGCGCTGGGTCCCGCTGTGTCCCCCCTGTTTCCCCCGCTGTGTCCCGCTGTGTCCCCCCTGTGTCCCCCGCTGTGTCCCCCTCTGTGTCCCCCGCAGTGTCAGCGCTGTGTCCCGCTGTGTCCTCACTGTGTCCCCCGCTGTCTCCTGCTCTGTACCCCGCTGTGTCTCAAGCTTTGTCCCCGCTGTGTCCCACTTTGTCCCGCTGTGTCCCGCTGTGCCCCCACTGTGTCCCGTTGTGTTCACAGCTGTGTACCACGCTGTGTAACGTTGTGTCCCCGCTGTATCGACGCTGTGTACCGCTTGGTCCCGCTGTGTCCTCGCTGTGTTCCCCGCTGTGTCCCGCTGTGTCCCCCACTGTGTCCCCCGTTGTGTCCCTATGTGTCCCACACTTTGTCTCCCTGTGTCCCCGCAGTTTCCCCACTGTGCCCCGCTGTTTCCCACTGTGTTCTGTGGTGTCCCGCTTTTTCCCCCGCTGTGTCCCGCTGTGTCCACTGCTGGGACCCGGCTGTGTCCCGCTGTGTCCTCACTGTGTCCCACTCTGTGTTCCGTTGTGTCCTCGCTGTGTCCCCCGCTGTGTCCCGCTGTGTCCCCCGCTGTGCCCTGCAGTGTCCCGCTCTGTCCCGCTGTGTCCTCGCTGTGTCCCGCTGTGTCCCGCTGTGTCCCCCACTGTTTCCCCTGCTGTGTCCGGCTGTGTCCCCCACTGTGTCCTGCTCTGACCCCCTCTGTGTCCTGCTGTGTCCCCCACTGTGTCCCACTGTGTCCCCGCAGTGTCACTGCTGTTTCTTGCTGTGTCCCGCTGTGTTTCGTGGTGTCCCCTCTTTGTCTCCCGCTGTGTCCCCCGCTGTGTCCCGCTGTGTCTGACTGTGTCCCGCTCTGTCCCCGCTGTGTCCCGCTGTGTCCCGCTGTGTCCCACTACGTCCCGCTGTGTCCCGCTGTACCCCCACTGTGTCCCGTTGTGTCCACAGCTTTGTACCATGCTGTGTAACGCTGTGTCTCCGCTGTATCGACGCTGTGTCCCGCTGGGTCCCGATGTGTCCTTGCTGTGTTCCCCGCTGTGTCCAGCTGTTTCCCCCACTTTGTCCCCCACTGTGTCCTCGCTGTGTCCCCCACTGTGTCCCTCTGTGTCCCGCTGTGTCCTCGCTGTGTCCCCCTCTGTGTCCCGCTGTGTCCCCCGCCGTGTCCCGCTGTGTCCCGCTGTGTCCTGCTGCGTCCCCGCTGTGTCCCTCTGTGTCCCGCTTTGTCCCCCACTGTGTCCCGCAGTGACCCCGCTGTGTCCCACTGTGTCCCACTGTGTCCCGTGGTGTCCCGCTTTGTCCCCCGCTGTGTCCCAGGCTGAGTCTCGCTGTGTCCCCACAGTGTCCTTTCTGTGTCCCCCGCTGTGTCCTGCTCTGTTCCCCACTGTGTCTCCCGTTTGTCCCCGCTGTGCCCCGCTGTGTCCCGCTGTGTCCCGCTGTGTCCCGCTGTGTCCCCCATTGTGTCAACAGCTGTGTACCCCGCTGTGTACCCCGCGGTGTCCCCGCTGTATCGACGCTGTGTCCCGCTGGGTCCTGCTGTGTCTCTCTCTGTGTTCCCCACTGTGTCCCGCTGTGTCCCCTGCTGTGTCACTCGCTGTGTCCCCCGCTGTGTCCCGCTGTGTCCCGCTGTGTCCCCCGCTGTGTCCTTGCTGTGTCCCCGCAGGGTCCCGCTGGGTCCCGCAGTGTCCCCCGCTGAGTCCCGTTGTGTCACCGCTGTGTCCCGCTGTGTCCCCGCTCTATCGACGCTGTGTCCCGCTGGGTCCCGCTGTGTCCTCTCTTTGTTCCCCGCTGTGTCCCGCTGTGTTCCCCGCTGTGTCTCTAGCTGTGTGCAGCTGTGTCCCCGGCTGTGTCCGGCTGTGTCCCGCTGTGTCCCCCGCTGTGTCCTTGCTGTGTCCCCGCTGTGTCCCGCTGTGTCCCGCAGTGTCCCCAGCTGTGTCCCGCTGTGTCACCGCTGTGTCCCGCTTTGTCCTCGCTGTGTCCCCCGCTGTGTCCCGCTTTGTCCCTGCTGTGTACTCCGCTCTGGCCTCTGTGTCCCCCGCTGTGTCCCGCTGTGTCCCCTGCTGTATCACCACTGTGTCATGCTGTGTTTCGCTGTGTCCGGCTGTGTCCTCGCTCTGTCTCATTCAGTGTCCAGCTGTGTCCTCCCTGTGTCCCCCGCTGTGTCCCGCTAAGTCCCCTGCTGTGTCCCGCTGAGTCCCGCTGTGTCACGCTCTGTCCCATCTGTGTCCCTCTGTGTCCAGCTCTGTACCCGTTGTGTGTCCGCTGTGCCCCGCTGTGTACCCTTCTGTGTCCAGCTGTGTCCCCTCTGTGTCCCGCTGTGTCCCTTCTCTTTCCCCCGCTGTCCACCGCTGTGTCCCCCGGCTGTGTCCCGCAGTGTCCCCGCTGTGTCCCGCTGTGTCCTACTGTGTCCCGTGGTGTCCCGCTTTTTCCCCTCTATGTCCCCTGCTGAGTCCCCTCTGTGTCCCCGCTGTGTCCAGCTGTTTCCTCGCTGTGTCCTCCTCTGTCTCCCGCTTTGTCCCACGCTGTGCCCTACTGTGTCCCTGCTGTGTCCGGCTGTGTCCCCCGCTGTGTCCCGCTGTGTCCCGCTGTGTCCCCCGCTGTGTCCTGCTGGGTCCCGCTGTGTCCCCGCTGTGTCCCTGCTGTGTCCGGTGCTGTGTCCCTCGCTGTGTCCCCGCAGGTTCACCGCTGTTTCACGCTGTGTCCTGCTGTGTTCCGTGGTGTCCCTGCTGAGTCCCCCCTGTGTCCCGCTGTGTCTCCCGCTGTGTCCCCCGCTGTGTCCCCCGCTGTGTCCCGCTGTGTCCCTCTGTGTCTCCTGCTGTGTCCCCAGCTCTTTCCCTCTGTGTCCACCGCTGTGTCCCTGCTGTGTCCCCGCTGTGTCCCGCTGTGTCCCCCGCTGTGTCCCGCTTTGCCCCCCCTGTGTCCCCCACTGTGTCCCGCTGTGTCCCCTGCTGTGTCCCCGCTGTGTCACACTGTGTTCCACTGGGTCCGGATGTGTCCTGGCTGTGTCTCCCACAGTGTTCCGCTGTGTCCTTGTTGTGTCCCCCGCTGTGTCCCGGTGATTTCCCCGCTGTGTCCCGCTGTGTCCCCGCTGTGTGTCCTCTATGTCCCGCTGTGTACCCAGCTGTGTCCAGCTGTGTCACCGCTGTGTTCCGCTGTGTCCCCTCTCTGTCCCCCGCTATCCCCTCCTGTGTCCAATGCTGTCTCCCGCTGTGTCCCGCTGTGTCCCCCATTTTGTCCCGCTGTGTCCCCGCAGTGTCGCCGCTGTGTCCCGATGTGACACACTGTGACCCGTGGTGTCCCGCTTTGTTCCCCGCTCTGTCCCCCGCTGTGTCCCGCTGTGTCCCCCTCTGTGTCCCGCTGTGTCCTGCTGTGTCCCCCCTGTGTCCCGCTGTATTCCGCTGTATTCCGTGGTGTCCCATTTGTCCCCCGCTGAGTCCCCGCTTTGTCCCCGCTGTGACCCGCTGTGTCCCGCTGTGTCCCGCTATGTCCTCCACTGTGTCCCGTTGTGTCCCCAGCTATGTACCCTGCTGTATCACGCTGTGTCCCCGCTGTATCGATGCTGTGTCCCGCTGGGTCCCGCTGTGTACTCTCTGTGTTCCACACTGTGTCTCGCTGTGTCCCCCGCAGTGTCCCTCGCTGTTTCCCGCTTTGTCCCCCGCTTTGTCCCCGCTGTGACCCGCTGTGTCCCGCTGTGTCCCGCTATGTCCCCCACTGTGTCCCGTTGTGTCCCCACTATGTACCCTGCTGTATCACGCTGTGTCCCCGCTGTATCGACGCTGTGTCCCGCTGGGTCCCGCTGTGTACTCTCTGTGTTCCACACTGTGTCCCGCTGTGTCCCCCGCAGTGTCCCTCGATGTTTCCCGCTGTGTCCCCCACTGTGCCCTGCTGTGCCCCGCTGTGTCCCGCTGTGTACTGCTGTGTCCCCCTCTGAGTCCTGCTGTGTCCCCGCTGTTTCCCAATGTGTCCTCACTGTGTCCCCCGCTGTGTCCCGCTGTGTCCCCCCTGTGTCCCCCGCTGTGTCCCGCTCTGTCCCCTGCTGTGTCCCTGCTGTGTCCCGCTGTGTCCTGCTGTGTCCCGCTGTGACCGTGTTGAGTCCCACTATATCCCCGCTGTGTCCCCCGCTGTGTCCCGCTGTGTCCCACAGTGTCCCCCGCTGTGTCCCGCTGTGTCTCCCTCTGTGTCCCGCTGTGTCCCCTGCTGTGTCCCTGCTGTGTCCCGCTGTGTTCCGCTGTGTCACGCTGTGTCCTCGCTGTGTCTCCCGCAGAGTCCCACAGTGTCCTCGCTGTGTCCCTCACTGTGTCCTGCTTTGTCCACTGCTGTGTCCCGCTGTGTACCCCTCTGTGTCCCCCGCTGTGTCCCCCGCTGTATCCCGCTGTGTCCCGCAAATGTCCCCCGCTGTGTCCCTGATGTGCTCCGCTG
>NW_012294571.1:0-5709 GCF_000151885.1 Dipodomys ordii | reverse complement strand
TCACTGTGTTCTGCTATGTCCCCCGCTGTGTCCTCCGCTGTGTCCCTGCTGTGTCCCTGCTGTGTCCCCGATGTGTCCCGCTGTGTCCCGCTGTGTCCTCGATGTGTCCCACGCTGTGTTCCGCTGTGTCCCCCGCTGTGTCCTGCTGTGTCCCTGGTGTCCCCGCTGTGTCCCTCTGTGTCCCTTGCTGGGTCCCGCTGTGTCTTGCTGTGTCCCTGCTGTGACCCGCTCTGTCCCCGCTGTATTGACGCTGTGTCCCCTGTGTTTCCCGCTGTGTCCACGCTGTGTTGCCGGCCGTGTCCCGCTGTGTACCCCTCTGTTTCCCCCGCTGTGTCCCGCTGTGTCCCCCGCTGTGACCCGCTGTGTCCCGCTGTGTCCCCCGCTGTCTCCCCACTGTGTGCCCCCTGTGTCCCGCTGTGACCCCGCTGTGTCCAGCTTTGTCCCCGCTGTGTCCTGCTGTGTACCCTCTCTGTCCCCTGCTGTCCCCCGCTGTGTCCCCCGCTGTGTCCTGCTGTGTCACGCTGTGTCGCCCGCTTTATCCCGCTGTGCCCCTGCAGTGTCCCCGCTGTGTCACACTGTGTAACACTGTGTCCCGTGTTGTCCTGCTTTGGCCCCCGCTGTGACCTCGCTGTGTTTCTCTCTGTGTCCCGCTGTGTACCCTTCTGTGTCCTCTGCTGTGTCCCGCTGTGTACCCCGCTGTGTCCAGCTGTGTCCTCGCTGTGTCCCCCTCTGTCTCCTGCTTTGTCCCACGCTGTGTCCCGCTGTGACCCGCTGTGTCCTCGCTGTGTCCCCCGCTGTGTCCCGTTGTGTCCTGCTGTGTCCCCGCTGTGTCCCGCTGTGTCCCGCTGTGTCCCGCTGTGTCCTTGCTGTGTCCCACGCTGTGTCCCGCTGTGTCCACTGCTGTGTCCCGCTGTGTTCCCGCTGTGTCCCCCTGTGTCCCCCACTGTGTCCCGCTGTGTCCTTGCTGTAACCTGCTCTGTGCCCGCTGTATCGACGCTTTGTCCCGCTCTGTCCCGCTGTGTCCGCGCTGTGTTCCCCGCTGTGTCCCGCTGTGTACCCCTGTGTGTCCCCTGCTGTGTCCCGCTGTGTCCCCCGCTGTGACCTGCTGTGTCACGCTGTGTCCCCCACTGTGTCCCTGCTGTCTCCCCGCTGTGTCACACTGTGTCCTGCTGTGTACTGCTGTGTCTCCCGCTGAGTTCCTCTGTGTCCCGCTGTGTCCCGCTGTGTCCCCACTGTGTGCCCGCTGTGTCCCTCTGTGTACCCTGCTGTGTCCAGCGGTGTCCCCGCTGAGTCCCGCTGTGTCACCTCTCTGTCCTCTGCTGTCCCCCCTGTGTCCCCCGCTGTGTCCCGCTGTGTCCCGCTGTGTCCTGCTGTGTCACACTGTGTCCCGTGTTGTCCCGCTTTGTCCCCGCTGTGACCTCGTTGTGTTTCCCGCTGTGTCCCGCTGTGTACCACTCTGTGACCCCGCTGTGTACCGCTCTGTACCCCGCTGTGTTCCCGCAGTGTACCCGCTGTGTCCCGCTGTGTCTCCGCTGTATCAACGCTGTGTCCTGCTGGGTCCCGCTGTGTCCTCGCTGTGTTCCCCGTTGTGTCCCGCTGTGTACCCCGCTGTGTCCCCCGCTGTGTCCCTGCTGTGTCCCTGCTGTGTCCCCACTGTGTCCCGCTGTGTCCCGCTTTGTCCTCGCTGTGTCCCAAGCTGTGTTCCGCTGTGTCCCCCGCTGTGTCCCGCTGTGTCCCCGCTGTGTCCCGCTGTGTCCCCCGCTGTGTCCCGCTGTGTCCCTGCTGTGACCCGCTCTGTCCCCGCTGTATTGACGCTGTGTCCCGGTGTGTCCTGCTGTGTCCGCGCTGTGTTCCCGGCTGTGTCCCGTTGTGTACCCCTCTGTGTCCCCCGCTGTGTCCCGTAGTATCCCCGGCTGTGACCCGCTGTGTCCCGCTGTGTCCCCTGCTGTGTCCCCACTGTGTCCACCGCTGTGTCCCGCTGTGTCCCGCTATGTCACCCGCTTTCTCCCGCTGTGCCCCTGCAGTGTCTCCGCTGTGTCCCACTGTGTACCACTGTGTCCCGCGTTGTCCTGCTTTAGCCCCCGCTGTGACCTCGCTGTGTTTCTCTCTGTGTCCCGCTGTGTACCCTTCTGTGTCCCCCACTGTGTCCCGCTGTGTACCCCGCTGTGTCCAGCTGTGTCCTCGCTGTGTCCCCCGCTGTCTCTGCTTTGTCCAATTGTGTGTCCCGCTGTGACCCACTGTGTCCTCGCTGTGTCCCCCGCTGTGTCCCGTTTTGTCCCCGCTGTGTCCACTGCTGTGTCACGCTGTGTACCCCGCTGTGTCCAGCTGTGTCCTCGCTGTGTCCCCCGCTGTCTCTGCTTTGTCCCATTGTGTGTCCCGCTGTGACCCACTGTGTCCTCGCTGTGTCCCCCGCTGTGTCCCGTTGTGTCCCCGCTGTGTCCATTGCTGTGTCACGCTGTGTACCCCGCTGTGTCCCGCTATGTTCCCGCAGTGTCCCTGCTGTGTCCCGCTGTTTCCCACTGTGTCCCGTGGTGTCCCAGTTTGTCCCCCGCTGTGTCCCCCGGTGAGTCCCCGCTGTGTCCCGCTGTGTCCCCCACGGTTCAGGCTGTGTCTTCTGCTGTGTCCCCACTGTGTCCCGCTGTGTCCCGCTGTGTCCTCGCTGTGTCCCACGCTGTGTTCTGCTGGGTCCTTGCTGTGTCCCGCGATGTGTCCCGTTGTGTCCCCAGCTGTGTCCCCGCTCTGTCCTGCTGTGTTCCCGCTGTATCGACGCTGTGTCCCACTTTGTCCCGCTGTGTACCCCTCTGTGTCCCCCTCTGTGTCCCGCTGTGTTCCCCGTTGTGTCCCGCTGTGTCCCGCTGTATCCCCCGCTGTGTCCCTGCTGTGTCCCTGCTGTGTCCTTCTGTATACTGCTGTGTCCCCCACTGAGTCCCGCTGTGTCCCCGCTGTGTCCCGCTGTGTCCCCCATGTGTCCCCCGCTGTGTCCCATTGTGTCCCGCTGTGTCCCCCAGTGTTTCCCCCGCTGTGTACGGCTGTGTCCCCCGCTGTGTCCCCCTTTGTCCACTGCTGTTTCCCCGCTATGTCCCGCTTTTTCCCCGGCTGTGTCCCGCTGTGTCCTCACTGTGTCCCCCGCTGTGTCCCACTGTGTCCTCGCTGTGTCCCCAGCTGTGTCCCGCTGTGTCCCCCGCTTTGTCCCGCTGTGTCCCACTGTGTCTCCGCTGTTTCCCGCTGTGTCCCGCTGTGTCCCCGGTGTTCCCGCTGTGTCCCGCTGTGTAACCCGCTGTGTCCAGCTGTGTCACCGCTGTGTCCCGCTGTGGCCCATCTCTGTCTCCGCTGTCCCCCGCTGTGTCCTCCGCTGTGTCCCACTGTGTCCCGCCGTGTCCCCCGCTTTTTCCTGCAGTGTCCCCGCAATGTCCCCGCTGTGTCCCGCTGTGTCACACTGTGTCCCATGGTATCCCACTTTGTCCCCCGCTGTTTCCCCGCTGTGTCCCCCGTTGAGTCCCCTCTGTATCGACGATATGTCCCGCTGTGTCCTCGCTGTGTTCCCCGCTATGTCCCGCTGTGTCCCCTGCTGTGTCCCCCGCGGTGTCCTCTCTGTGTACGCCGCTGTGTCCCGCTGTGTCCTGGCTGGGTCTCCCGCTGTGTACCGCTGTGTCCCCTGCTGTGTCCCGCTGAGTCCCGCTGTGTCCCCGCTGTGTCCTGCTGTGTCCCCGGTGTGTGCCCGCTGTGTCCCGCTGTGTACCCTGCTTTGTCCAGCTGTGTCACCGCGGTGGCGCACTGTGGCCCTTCTCTGTCTGTGCTGTGTCCCGCTTTGTCCCCCGCTTTGTTCTGCTGTGTCTCGCTGTGTCCCACGCTCTGTCCTTCACTGTGTCCCGCAGTGTCCCCCGCTGTGGCCCGTTGTGTCCCCCGCCTTGTCCCCGCTGTGTCACCGCTGTGTCCCGCTGTTTCCTCGCTGTGTCCCCTGCTGTCTCCCTCTCTGTCCCCGCTGTGTCTCATGCTTTGTCCCCGCTGTGTCCCACTGTGTCCCGCTGTGTCCGGCTGTGCCCCCACTGTGTCCCGTTGTGTCCACAGCTGTGTACCACGCTATGTAACGCTGTGTCCCCGCTTTATCGACGCTGTGTCCCGCTGTGTCCTCGCTGTGTTCCCCGCTGTGTCCCGCTGTGTCCCCCGCTGTGTCCCCCGCTGTGTCCTCGCTGTGTCCCCTGCTGTGTGCCACTATGTCCTCACTGGGTCCCCCAATGTGTCCCGCTGTGTCCCCCGCTGTGTCCCGCTGTGTCCGGCTGTGTCCCGCTCTGTACCCGCTGTGTCCCTCTGTGTCCCGCTGTGTCCCCGCTGTGTGCCTGCTGTATCCCGTTGTGTCGCCCGCTTTGTCCCGCTGTGTCCCACTGTGTATCCGCTGTATCCCGCTCTGTCCCGCTGTGTCCCCGCTGTGTGCCCGCTGTGTCCCGCTGTATACCCCGCTGTGTCCAGCTATGTCACCGCTTGTCTCGCTGTGGCCACTCTCTGTCTCCACTGTTCCCAGCTGTGTCCCCCGCTGTGTCCCACTGTGTCCAGGCAGGGTCAGTGCTGTTTCCCGCTGTGTCCCGCTGTGTTCCGTGGTGTCCCTCTTTGTCCCCCGCTGTGTCCCCCGCTGAGTCCCCGCCTTGTCACCGCTGTGTCCCACTGTGTCCTCTCTGTGTCCCCCGCTGTCTCCAGCTCTGTCTCCCGTTGTGTCTCACGCTTTGTCCCCGCTGTGTCCCACTGTGTCCCTCTGTGTCCCGCTGTGCCAGCACTGTGTCCCGTTGTGTTCACAGATGTGTACCACGCTGTGTAACGCTGTGTACCCGCTGTATCTACGCTGTGTCCCGCTGGTCCGGCTGTGTCCTCACCGTGTTCCCCGCTGTGTCCCGCTGTGTCCCCCTTTGTGTCCCCCGCTGTGTCCTCGCTGTGTCCCCCGCTGTCTCCGCTGTCCCCCTCTGTGTCCTCCATTGTATCCCGCTGTATCCTGCTGTGTCCCCCGCTTTGTCCCGCTGTGTCCCAAGCTTTGTCCCGCTGTGTCTCACGCTTTGTCCCCGCTGTGTCCCACTGTGTCCCGCAGTGTCCCGCAGTGCCCCCAGTGTGTCCCGTTGTGTCCACAGATGTGTACCACGCTGTGTAACGCTGTGTCCCGCTGTGTCCCCTGCTTTGTCCCACTGTGTCCCCGCAGTGTCCTCGCTGTGTCCCACTGTTTTACACAGTGTCCCATGGTATCCCGCTTTGTCCCCCGCTGTGTCCCCCGCTGAGTCCCCTCTGTGTCACCGCTGTGTCCCGCTGTGTCCTCGCTTTGTCCCTCGCTGTGTCCCGCTGTGTCCCTGCTGTGACCCAAGCTGTGTCCCGCTGTGTCCTGCTGTGTACCCCGCTGTGTCACGCTATGTTCCCGCAGTGTCCCCGCTGTGTCCCACTCTGTCCCGCTGTGTCCTCGCTGTGTGGCCCGCTGTGTCCCGTTGTATCCCCAGCTGTGTACACAGCTGTGCCCCCCGCTGTGTCCCGCTATGTCCCGCTGTGTCCCTTGCTTTGTCCCGCTGTGTACCCCTCTGTGTCCCCTGCTGTGTCCCTGCTGTATCGACGCTGTGTCCCGCTGTGTCCCGCTGGGTCCTGTGTCCCCCGCTGTCTCCCGCTCTGTCCCCCGCTGTGTCTCAGCTTTGTCCCCGCTGTGTCCCACTGTGTCCCGCTGCGTCCGCTGTGCCCCCACTG
>NW_012294570.1:0-1167 GCF_000151885.1 Dipodomys ordii | reverse complement strand
TGCTGTGTGCCACTGTGTCCACTGCTGTGTCCCTGTTGTGTCCCGCTGTTTCCCCCGCTATGTCCCGCTGTGTCCTGGCTGTGTCCCGCATTGTGTCCCGCTGTGTCCTCGCTGTGTCCCCCGCTGTGACTCACTGTGTCCCCCGCTGTGTCTCACGCTTTGTCCACGCTGTTTCCCACTGTGTCCCGCTGTGTCCCGCTTTGTTCCCCACTGTGTCCCTTTGTGTCCCCAGCTGTGTACCCCTCTGTGTACCGCTGTGTCCCCTCTGTATCGACCCTGTGTCCTGCTGGGTCCTGCTGTGTCCTCGCTGTATTCCCCCTTGTGTCCCGCTGTGTCCCCCGCTGTGTCTCCCGCTGTGTCCTGCTGTCCCCCGCTGTGTACCGTTGTGTCCCGCTGTGTCCCCCGCTGTGTCCCTGCTGTGTCCTCGCTGTGTCCCCCACTGTGTCCCGCTGTGTCCCCCGCTGTGTCCCGCTGTGTCTACTGCTGTGTCCCTGCTGTGTCCCGCTGTGTCCCGCTGTGTCCCGCTGTGTCCTTGCTGTGTCCCACACTGTTTTCCGCTGTGTCCTCGCTGTGTCTCCCGATGTGTCCGTTTGTGTCCCCAGCTGTGTACCCCGCTGTGTCCTACTGTGTGCCTGCTGTTTTGACGCTGTGTCCCGCTGTGTCCCGCTGTGTCCTCGCTGTGTTCCCTGCTGTGTCCCGCTGTGTACCCCTCTGTGTCCCCCTCTGTGTCCCGCTGTGTCCCCCGCTGTGTCCCACTGTGTCCCGATGTGTCCCGATGTGTACTGCTGTGTCCCCCGCTGAGTCCCGCTGTGTCTCCGCTGTGTCTATCTGTGTCCTTCTGTGTCCCGCTCTGACCCCCGCTTTGTCCCGTTGTGTCCCCGTAGGGTAACCGCTTTTTCCCGCTGTGTCCCGCTGTGTTCCGTGGTGTCCCGCTCTGTCCCCCGCTATGTCCCCCGCTTTGTCCCCGCTGTGTCCCGCTGTGTCCCCCGCTGTTTCCCGTTGTGTCCCCAGCTGTGTACCATGCTGTGTCCTGCTGTGTCACACTGTGACCCTTGGTGTCTCGCTTTGTCCCCCGCTGTGTCCCCCGCTGAGATCCCGCTGTGTCCCCGCTGTGTCCCGCTGTGTCCTCGCTGTGTCCCCCGGCTGTCTCCCGCTTCTGTCCCCTGC
>NW_012294569.1:0-3031 GCF_000151885.1 Dipodomys ordii | reverse complement strand
CATCCCCGCTGTGTCCCGCTGTGTACCCCTCTGTGTCCCCCTCTGGGTCCCGCTGTGTCCCACGCAGTGTCCCGCTGTGTCCCGCTGTGTCCCGCTGTGTACTGCTGGGTCCCCCGCTGAGTCCCGCTGTGTCCCTGCTGTGTCTACTGCTATGTCCCTGCTGTGTCCCGCTGTGTCCCGCTGTGTCCCGCTGTTCCTCGCTGTGTCCCACGCTGTGTTTTACTGTGTCCTCGGTGTGTCCCCCGATGTGTCCCTTTGTGTCCCTGCTGTGTCGCCGCTGTGTTCCGCTGTGACCACCATTGTCCCTGTGTCTGACCCTGAGTCCCCGCTGTTTCCCCGCTGGGTCCCGCTGGGTCCCTGCTGTGTCCCGCTCTGTCCCCTGCTATGTCCCCTGCTTTGTCCCCGCTGTGTCCCGCTGTGTCCCCCGCTGTTGCCAGTTGTGTCCCCAGCTGAGTACCCCGCTTTGACCCGCTGTGTCACACTGTGTCCCTTGGTGTCCCGCTTTGTTCCCCTTTGTGTCCCCTGGTGAGTCCCCGCTGTGTCCCCGTTGTGTCCCGCTGTGTCCTCCCTGTGTCCCCGCTGTGTCCCACGGTGTCTCGCTGTGTCCCACTGTGTCCCACACTCTGTCCCCCACTGTGTTCCGCTGTGTCCCATGCTGTGTCCCACTGTGCCCCCGCAGGGTCACCGCTGTTTCCCGCTGTGTCCCGCTGTGCTCCGTATTGTCCCGCTATATCCGCTGTTGTGTCCTCCGCTTAGTCCCCGCTGTGTCACTGCTGTGTCCCGCTGTGTCCTCGCTGTGTCCCCCGCTGTCTTCCACTCTTTTCCCCGCTGTGTCTCACGCTTTTTCCATGCTGTGTCCCACTGTGTCCCGCTGAGTCCTGGTGTGTCCCCCACTGTGTCCCTTTGTGTCCCCAGCTGTTTACCCCGCTGTGTCCCGCTGTGTCCCTGCTGTATCGACGCTGTGTCCCGATGGGTCCCGCTGGGTCCTCGCTGTGTTCCCCCTTGTATCCCACTGTGTCCCCCGCTCTGTCCTCCGCTGTGTCCCCCGCTGTGTCCCGCTGTGTCCCCCGCTGTGTCCCGCTGTGTCCTGCTGTGTCCCGGTGTTTCCCTGCTGTGTCCCCGCTGTGTCCCTCTGTGTACCCCGCTGTGTCCAGCATTGTCACCTCTGTGTCTCGCTGTGTCCCACGCTCTGTCCCCAACTGTGTTCCGCTGTGTACCCCGCTGTGTCCCGCTGTGTCCCGCTGTGTCCCGCTGTGTCCCGCTGTGTCCCCCGCTGTGTCCCGCTGTGTCTCCGCAGGGTCACCGCTCTTTACTGCTGTGTCCCGCTGTGTTCAATGGTGTCCCGCTTTGTCCCCCGCTGTGTCCCCCGCTGAGTCCCCGCTGTGTCCCAGCTGTTTCCCGCTGTGTCCTCGTTGTGTCCCCCGCTGTGTCCCGCTCTGTCCCCCGCTGTGTCTCACGCTTTGTCCCGTCTGTGTCCCACTGTGTCCCGCTGTGTCCCACTGTGTGCCCCACTGTGTCCCTTTGTGTCCCCAGCTGTGTAACCCGCTGTGTCCCACTGTGTCCCACTGTGTCCTCGCTGTGTCTCACGCTTTGTTCCTGCTGTGTCCCGTTGTGTCCCCAGCTGTGTACCCTGCTATGTCCCGCTGTGTCCCCGCTGTATCGACGCTGTGTCCCGCTGGATCCCGCTGTGTCCTTGCTGTGTCCCCCGCTGTGTCCCGCTGTGTCCCCCGCTGTGTCCCGCTGTGTCTACAGCTGTGTCCCTGCTGTGTCCCGCTGTGTCCCGCTGTGTCGTCTCTGTGTCCCACGCTTTGTTCCGCTGTGTCCTTGCTGTGTCCTCCGATGTGTCCCGTTGTGTTCCCACTTGTGTAACCCGCAGTGTCCCGCTGTGTCCCTGTTGTATCGACGCTGTGTCCGGCTGGGTCCCGCTGTGTCCTCGCTGTGTTCCCCGCTGTGTCCCGCTGTGTACCCCTCTGTGTCCCCCTCTGTGTCCCGCTTTGTCCCCCTCTGTGTCCCGCTGTGTCCACTGTGTCCGCTGTGTCCCCGCTGTGTCCCTGCTGTGTCCCCGCTGTTTCGATGCTGTGTCTCGCTGTGTCCCCCATTGTGTCCCGCTTTGTCTACTGCTGTGTCCCTGCTCTGTCCTGCTGTTTCCCGCTGTGTACCCCTCTGTCTCCCCCTCTGTGTCCGGCTGTGTCCCCTGCTGTGTCCCGCTGTGTACCGCTGTGTCCCGCTGTGTACTGCTGTGTCCGCTGCTGAGTCCCGCTGTGTCCCGCTGTGTCACACTGTGTACTGCTGTGTCCCCCGCTGAGTCCCGCTGTGTCCCCGCTCTGTAACGCTGTGTCCCACCAGTGTCCCCCGCTGTGTCTGGCAGTGTCCCGCTGTGCCCCCGCTGTGTCCACCGCTGTGTCCCGCTGTGTACCCCGCTGTGTCGAGCTTGGTCCCCGCTGTGTCTCGCTGTGTCCCACGCTCTATCCACCACTGTGTTCTGCTGTGTCCCCCGCTGTGTCCCGCTGTGTCCCCCGCTGTGTGCCGCTGTGTCCCCGCAGAGTCACCGCTGTTTCCCGCTGTGTCCCGCTGTGTTCCGCTGTGTCCCCCGCTGTTTTCCGTTGTGTCCCCAACTTAGAAACCAGCTGTGGTCCCGCTCTGTCACACTGTGTCCTTTGATGTCCCGCTTTATCCCCCGCTGTGTCCCTCGCGGAGTCCCCGCTGTGTCGCCGCTGTGTCCGGCTGTGTCCTCGCTGTGTCCCCCACTGTCTCCCGCTCTGTCCCCCGCTGTGTCTCACGCTTTGTCCCCGCTATGTCCCACTGTGTCCCGCTGTGTCCCGCTGTGTCCCCCACTGTGTCCCTTTGTGTCGCCATCTGGGTAACCCGCTGGGTAACACTGTGTCCCCCGCTGTGTCCTGTTGTGTCCCGCTGTGTCCTTCGCTGTGTCCCGCTGTATCCCACTGTGTCCCCCGCTGTGTCCCTGCTGTGTCTCTGCTGTGTCCTGCTGAGTATTGCTGTGTCCCCCGCTGAGTCCCGCTTTTCCCTGCTG
>NW_012294568.1:0-912 GCF_000151885.1 Dipodomys ordii | reverse complement strand
TCAACAGTGGACCTTTAATGAAATGGATTTCCATTATATGCAATCAAAATGTATGGACAGTAAAGTGCTGCTCGAAAACGAAGTGCAATGTGTCTTACCTTTTCAGGTCAACAGTGGTGACACTAAATACAACTCCTTTGAGCCAAAGAATCATGAAGAGCCTCTGGGAAAAGGGGCAGTTTCCTATGCTCTCACCATCACTGCCAGCCTAGAAAGAGAATCAACATCAAAACACAGTCAACATGCTGATACTCACAATGACAGAGCTTTCTATGAATTTCATAATTAAAGTTATCAGAAGATATAAACACTGCATTGTAGACGGAAGGCAAAGATCCAGGTCTTTATTATTTTGGTCTTTCATTTGCCTTGTTTTTCTTCTTAGAAATGACCAGACTGGGCCAGGCGCTGGTGGCTCACGCCTGTAATCCTAGCTACTCAGGAGACTGAGATCTGAGGATCGCAGTTCAAAGCCAGCCTGGGCAGGAGAGACCGTGAGACTCCTATCTCCAATAAACCACCAGAAAACCGGAAGTGGCACTGGAGCTCAAGTGGTAGAGCGCTCGCCTTGAGCTGAAGAACTGAGGGACAGCACCCAGGCCCAGAGTTCAAGCCCCACGACCGACAAAAAAAAAAAAAAGAAAGAAAAAAGAAATGACCAGACTGGTAGCTCACACCTATAATCCTAGGAGGCTAAAATCTGAGAAACACTGTTCAAAGCCAGCTATGGCAGAAAAGTCCCTGTGCGACTCTTATCTCCAATTAACCATTCAAACACCAGAAGTGGGAGGCTGGGAATGTGGCTTAATGGTACAGTGCTTGCCTAACATTCACGAAGCCCTGTGTTCCATTCCTCAGTACCACATAAACAGAAAAGGCCAGAAATGGCGCTGTGGCTCAGGTGGTAAGAGT
>NW_012294567.1:0-2142 GCF_000151885.1 Dipodomys ordii | reverse complement strand
GCTTCTCCTTCTGCTTCTCATTCTGCTTCTAAAGATTCTGCTTCTTCTGCTTCTCCTGCTTCTCCTTCTGCTTCAGGTTCTGCTTCTGCTTCTTCGGATTCTTATGCTTCTGCTTCTCCTGCTTCTGCTTCTTCTGCTTCCCCTCCTTCTCTTTCTGCTTCTCCTTCTGCTTCTGCTTCTTGTCCTTCTCCTGTTTCTTCTGCTTGTTCTTCTCCTGTTTCTGCATTTCCTGCTTCTCCTTCTGCTGCTCTTTCTGTTTTTCCTGCTGTTTTTCCTTCTACTGCTCCTTCTTCTGCTTCTCTTTCTGCTTCTACTCCTGTTTCTCCTTCTCCTTCTCCTTCTAGTTCTTCTGCTTTTCCTTCTGCTTCTCCTTCTGCTTCTGAATCTTCTGCTTCTTCTGATACTGCCTCTGCTTCTTCTGTTTCTTCTGCTTCTCCTTCTGCTTTTGCTTCTCTTTCTGCTTCTGCTTCTCCTTCTGCTTCTCCAGATTCTGCTTTTTCTGCTTCTCCTTCTGCTTCAGGTTCTGCTTTTGCTTTTTCGGCTTCTTCTGCTTCTGCTTCTCCTGCTGCTGATTCTTCTGCTTCTCCTGCTTCTCTTTCTGCTTTTCCTTCTGTTTCTGCTTCTCCTTCTGCTTCTGCTTCTTCCCCTTCTTCTGTTTCTTCTGCTTCGGCTTCTCCAGCTTCTGCTTCTCCTGCTTTTCGTTCTGCTTCTCTTTCTGCTTCTCTTTCTCCTTCTCCTTGTCCTTCTCCTTCTTCTGCTTCTTCTTCTGCTTCTGCTTCTCCTTCTGCTTCTGCTTCTGCTTCAATTTCTCCTTCTGCTTCTCATTCTGCTTCTGCGTCTTCTGTTTATTCTGCTTCTCCTGCTTCTTCTTTTCCTTCTACTCCTACTTCTCGTGCTGCTTCTCCTTCTGCGTCTCTTTCTGCTTCTGCTTATCCTTTTGCTTCTCCTACTCCTAATCCTTCTCTTTCGCCTTCTCCTTCTTCTTCTTCTGCTTCTCCTGGTGCTTCTGCTTCTGCTTATTCTACTCTTTCTGTTTCTTCTGCTTATGCTTCAGATTGTGCTTCTTCTGTTTCTTCTTCTGCTTCAGATTCTGCTTCTGCTTCTTCGGCTTCTCCTGTTTTTTCTGCTTCTTCTTCTCCTGCTTCTTCAGCTTCTCCTTCTTCTGTTTCTTTTGCTTCTGTTTCTTCTTCTTCTTCTGTTTCTTCTGATTCTACTTCTGCTTCTCCTTCTTCTCCTTCTCTTTCTGTTTCTACTTCTGCTTCTTCTGATTCTCCTGCTTCTCCGTTTGTTCTCCTTCTGTTTCTGCTTCTCTTTCTGCTTCTGCTTCTCCTTCTGCTGCTCCTTCTCCTTCTCCTTCTTCTGCTTCTCCCACTGCTTCTGCTTCTTTGGCTTATTCTATTTCTTCTGCTTCTCCTGCATCTACTGCTTCTCCTTATGCTTCTCCTTATGCTGCTCCTTCTTCTTCTTCTTCTTCTTCTTCTTCTTCTTCTTCTTCTTCTTCTTCTTCTTCTTCTTCTTCTTCTTCTTCTTCTTCTTCTTCTTCTTCTTCTTCTTCTTCTTCTTCTTCTTCATCTTCTTCTTCTTCTTCTTCTTCATCTTCTTCTTCTTCTTCTTCTTCTTCTTCTTCATCTTCTTCTTCTTCTTCTTCTTCTTCTTCTTCTGTATCTTCTGTTTCTGATTCTCCTGCTTCTGCATTTGTGCTTCTCCTGCTTCTCTTTCTTCTTCTCATTCTTCTTCTTCTCCTATTGCTTCGGCTGCCCTACCTTCTCTTTCTCATTCTTCTTCTTCTGCTTCTCCTTCTGCTTTTGCTTCTTCTGCTTCTCCTGCTTCTCCTTCTGCATCTTCTTCTGCTTCTGCTTCTCCTTCTGCTGCTTCTTCTGCTTCTGCTTCTCCTTCCTCTGCTTCTCCTTCTGCTGCTACTTCTGCTTCTCCTTCTGCTGCTCCTTCTGCTTTTAGTTCTGCTTCTGATTCTCCTTCTGCTCTTCCTACTCCTAATCCTTCTCTTTCTCCTTCTCCTTCTTCTTCTGCTTCTCGTTCTGCTTCTGCTACTGCTTCTTCTGCTTGTTCTGTTTCTTCAGCTTCTAGTCCAGCTTCAGCTTCTTCAGCTTCTTCTGTTTCTTGAGCTTCTGCTTCTCCTGCTAC
>NW_012294566.1:0-3569 GCF_000151885.1 Dipodomys ordii | reverse complement strand
TGCTTCAGCTTCTGCTCCTTCTGCTTCTGTTCTCCTTCTGCTTCTGCTCTTCTCCCTCCTTCTGTTTCTTCTGCTTCTGCTTCTCCTGCTTCTCCATCATCTGCTTCTCTACTTCTCCGTCTGCTTCTCCGTCTCATTCTCCTTCTCTTCAATTTCTCCTTCTTGTGCTTCTCATTCTGCTTCTGCTTCTGCTTCTTCTGTTTCTCCTTCTGCTTCTCCTTCTGCTTCTCTTTCTGCTTCTAATTCTGCTTCTGCTCCTCCTACTCCTAATCCTTCTCTTTCTCCTTCTTATTCTTCTGCTTCTCGTTCTGCTTCTGCTTCTTCTGTATCTTCTGCTTCTGCTTTTCCAGCTTCTGCTGCTTCTGCTTGTCCTTCTGCTTCAGGTTCTCCTTCTGCTTCTTGGGCTTCTTCTGTTTCTTCTGCTTCTGCTTCTCCTGCAACTGCTTCTTCTGCTTCTGTTTCTATTTCTGCTTCTCCTTCTGCTTCTGCTTCTCCTTCTGCTCCTTCTCCTTCTTCTGTTTCTTCTTCTTCTTTTGCTTCTCCCGCTTCTGCTTCTTCTGCTTCTCCTGATTGTCCTTCTGCTTCTGCTTCTCCTTCTCCCTCTTTTGCTTCTCTTTCTGCTTCTGCTTCTTCTGATTCTCCAAATTCTCCTTCTGTTTCTGCTTCTCTTTCTGCTTCTGCATCTCCTTCTGCTTCACCTTCTGCTGCTCCTTCTCCTTCTTCTGTTTCTCCCTCTGCTTCTATTTCTTCTTCTTTTGCTTCTTCTTTTTCTTCTGCTTCTGCTTCTCCTGCTTCTGCTTCTTATGCTTCTACTGCTTCTTCTTCTGGTTCTGCTTCTTCAGCTTCTAATTCTCTTTCTGCTTCTGCTTCTCCTGCTTGTTTTTCTGCTTCTTCTGCTGCTTCTACTTCTGCTGCTTCTTTTATTACTCCTTGTGCTTCTCTTTTTGCTTCTCATTCTGCTTCTGCTTCTTCTGTTTCTCCTGCCTGAATTTCTGGTTCTACTTCTTCTGCTGCTTCTCCTTCTGCTTCTGCTTCTCCTTCTGCTAATGTTTCTGCTTCTTCTGCTTCTTCTCTTTCGGCTTCTCTTGCTTCTGCTTCTTGTCCTTCTCCTGCTTCTCTTTCTGCTTCTCATTCTGCTTCTGCTTCTCCTTCTGCTTCTCCTCCTTCTCCTTCTCCTACTTCTGTTCTCCTTCAGCTTCTGATTCTTCTGCTTCTCCTGCTTCTCCTTCTGCATCTCCTTCTGCTTGTGCTTGTCCTTATGCTTCTGCTTCTGCTTCTCCTTCTCCTTCTTTTGCTTCTCCTTTTGCTTCTGCTTCTTCTGCTTTTCCTGCTTCTCCTCCTGCTTCTGCTTCTTCTGCTTCTCCTGCTTCTCATTCTGCATCTTCTTCTGCTTCTCCTTCTCCTTCTTCTGCTTCTCCTTCTGATTCTCCTTTTGCTTCTTCTTCTTCTGCTTTACCTGCGTCTCTTTCTGCTTCTCCTTCTGTTTCTCCTTCTGTTTCTCCTTCTCCTTCTTGTTCTTCTGCTTTTCCTTCTGCTTCTGCTACAACTGCTTCTGCTTCTACTTCTGTTTCTTCTGCTTCTCCTTCTGCTTTTGATTCTCTTTCTGCTTCTGCTTCTCCTTCTGCTTCTTATTCTGCTTCTTCAGATTCTGCTTCTTCTGCTTCTCCTGCTTCTCCTTCTGCTTCAGGTTCTCCTTCTGCTTCTTCACATTCTTATGCTTCTGCTTCTCCTGCTTTTGCTTCTTCTGCTTTCCCTCCTTCTCTTCCTGCTTCTCCTTCTGTTTCTGCTTCTCCTTCTGCTTCTGCTTCTTGTCCTTCTTGTGTTTCTTCTGCTTCTGCTTCTCAAGTTTCTGCATCTCCTGCTTCTCCTTCTGCTGCTCTTTCTGCTTCTCCTGCTGCTTTTCCTTCTCCTGCTCCTTCTTCTGCTTCTCTTTCTGCTTCTCCTTCTGTTTCTCCTACTCCTTCTCCTTCTCCTTCTTCTGTTTTTCCTTCTGCTTCTGCATCTTCTGCTTCTTCTGCTACTGCCTCTGTTTCTTCTGTTTCTTCTGCTTCCCCTTCTGCTTCTCCTTCTGCTTTTGCTTCTCTTTCTGCTTCTGCTTTTCCTTCTGCTTCTCCAGATTCTGCTTCTTCTGCTTCTCCTGCTTCTCCTTCTGCTTCAGGTTCTGCTTCTGCTTCTTCGGCTTCTTCTGCTTCTGCTTCTCCTGCTGCTGATTCTTCTGCTTCTCCTGCTTCTCTTTCTGCTTTTCCTTCTGTTTCTGCTTCTCCTTCTGCTTCTTCTCCTTCCTATGTTTCTTCTGCTTCTCCTGCTTCTGCTTCTCCTGCTTCTCGTTGCGCTTCTCTTTCTGCTTCTCCTTCTCCTTCTTCTGCTTCTCCTTCTGCTTCTGCTTCTCCTTCTGCTTCTGCTTCTGCTTCAATTTCTCCTTCTGCTTCTCATTCTGCTTCTGCATCTTCTGTTTCTTCTGCTTCTCCTGCTTCTGCTTCTCCTGCTTCTCCTACTTCTCGTGCTGCTTCTCGTGCTGCTTCTCTTTCTGCTTCTCCTTCTCCTTCTTCTGCTTCTCCTTCTGCTTCTGCTTCTCCTTCTGCTTCTCTTTCTGCTTCTGCTTCAATTTCTCCTTCTGCTTCTCATTCTGCTTCTGGGTCTTCTGTTTCTTCTGTTTCTCCTGCTTCTGCTTCTCCTGCTTCTCCTAAAACTCGTGCTGCTTCTCTATCTGCTTCTCTTTCTGCTTCTCCTTCTCCATCTTCTGCTTCTACTTCTGCTTCTGCTTCTCCTTCTGCTTCTGCTTCTGCTTCAATTTCTCCTTCTGCTTCTCATTCTGCTTCTGCGTCTTCTGTTTCTTCTGCTTCTACTTTTTCTGCTTCTCCTGCTTCTCCTACTTTTCGTGCTGCTTCTCCTTCTGCGTCTCTTTCTGCTTCTGCTTAAACTTTTGCTTCTCCTACTCCTAATCCTTCTGTTTCGCCTTCTCCTTCTTCTGCTTCTCCTGCTTCTCTTTCTGCATCTTCTTCTGCTTCTGCTTCTCCTTCTGCTGCTTCTTCTGCTTCTGCTTATCCTTCTTCTGCTTCTCCCTCTGATTCTGCTTCTTATGCTTATTCTTTTTCTTCTGCTTCTGCTTCTCCTGCTTCTGCTTCTTCTGCTTCTACTGCTTCTCCTTCTCCTTCTTCTTCTCCTTCTCCTTTTCCTTCTTCTTCTTCTTCTTCTTCTTCTTCTTCTTCTTCTTCTTCTTCTTCTTCTTCTTCTTCTTCTTCTTCTTCTTCTTCTTCTTCTTCTTCTTCTTCTTCTTCTTCTCTTTCTGCTGCTTCTGCTTTTCCTGCGTCTTCTGCTTCTAGTGCTTCTCTTTCTGCTTCTCCTTCTCCTTCTGCTTCTGCTTCTGCTTCTTGTCCTTCTCCTGTTTCTTCTGCTTCTGCTTCTCCTGCTTCTGCTTCTTCTGCTTCTCCTGCTTCTCCTTCTCCTTCTCCTTCTCTTTCTGCTTCTGCTTATCCTTCTGTTTCTCCTACTCCTAATCCTTCTCTTTCTCCTTCTGATTCTTCTTCTTCAAACATTCTCCTGCTGCTGCTTCTTCTGCTTCTTCTGCT
>NW_012294565.1:0-2692 GCF_000151885.1 Dipodomys ordii | reverse complement strand
GGGACACAGTGAGGACACATCGGCTTAGCGGGCTCAGCGGGACACAGTCAGGACCAGCAGTGACACAGCGGGACACAGCGGGGGACACAGCGGATCACAGCGGGGACACATGGAGGACTCAGCGGGACAAAGTGGGGACACAGCGGCGACTCACCGGGTGACACAGCGGGGACAAAGCGGGACACCACAGAACACAGTGGGAAACAGCGGGACACAGCGGGGAAACTGCGGGGAAACAGGGGGACAAAGCGTGGGACACATAGGGACACAGCGGGGGAGACAGCCGGACACAGTGGGACACAGCGGGGAACACAGGGGGGACACTGCGGGACCAAGCGGGACACAGCGTCCATACAGCGGGGACACAGCGGGACACAGCGGGGGACACAGCGAGGACACAGCAGAACACAGCGTGGGAAACAGCGAGGACACATTGGGACACAGCGGGGACACAGCGGGACCCAGCGCGGGACACAACGAGGACACATTGGGACACAGAGGGGATACAGCGGGACTCAGCGGGGGACACAACAGTACACAGCGGGACACAGCGGGACACAGCAGGGGACACAGAGGGGTAAACAGCAGGACACAGCGGGGAACACAGCGAAGACACAGCGGGACCAAGCGGGATACAACGTCGATACAGCGGGGACACAGCGGGACACAGCGGGGTACACAGCTGGGGACACAACGGGACACAGCGGGGTACACAGCGAGCACACAGCAGAACACAGCGTGGGAAACAGCGAGGACACAGCGGGACACAGCGAGACACAGGGGGACACAGTGGGGACACAGCAGTAGACACAGCGGGACACAGCGGGGCACACAGCGGGACACAGCGGGGAACACAGTGAGGACACAGCGGGGACACAGCGGGGACCCAGCAGTGGACACAGCGGGACACAGCGGGGGACAAAGCGGGACACCACGGAACACAGCAGGACACACCGTGAAACAGCGGTGAACCTGCGGGGACACAGCGGGACACAGCGGGGTACACAGCGGGACCCAGCGGGACACAGCGGGGGACACAGCGGGACACAGCGTCTATAGAGCGGGGACACCGCGGGACACAGCGGTGACACAGCGGGACCCAGCAGGGACACAACGAGGACACACGGATGACACAGCGGGACACATCGGGACACAGAGGGGGACACAGCGAGGGACACAGCGGGGGACACAGCGAGGGACACAGCGGGGGACACAGCGGGGACACGGCGGGACCCAGCAGGACACAGCGGGACACAGCATTATACAGCGGGGGACACAGCGGGACACAGCGGGGGACACAGCGGGACACAGCAGGGACACAGAGGGGACTCAGCAGTGGACATAGCGGGGGACAAAGCGGGACACCACAGGACACAGTGGGACACAGCGGGACACAGCGGGGACACTGCGGGGACACAGCGGGACAAAGCGGGGGACCCAGTGGGACACAGCGGGACACAGCAGCACCCAGCGGGGAAACAGGGGGGACACAGTTTGACACAGCGAGGACACAGCGGGACACAGCGGGACACTGCGGGGCACAGCGGGGGTCACAGCAGGACACAGCGTGGGACACAGGGAGGACACAGCGGAACACAGCATGGGACAATGCGAGGACACAGCGGGAAACAGCGAGACACAGCGGGACCCAGCGGGGACCCAGCAGTGGACAAAGCGGGACACAGCGGGGGACAAATCGGGACACCACGGAACACAGCAGGACACAGCGTGAAACAGCGGTGAACCTGCGGGGACACAGCGGTACACAGCGGCGGACACAGCGGGACCCAGCGGGACACAGTGGGGGACACAGCCGGACACAGCAGGGACACAGCGGGGACCCAGCGGGACCCAGCAGGACACAGCGGGGGACACAGCGGGGCACAGCGGGACACAGCGGGGGACACAGCCGGACACAGCAGGGACACAGTAGGACACAGCGTGGGACAAAGCAGGAGACAGCCGAGGACACAGCGAGGACACAGCTGGACACAGCGGGGACACAGAGGGGACTCAGCAGGGGACATAGAGGGGAATAAGCGGGACACCACGGGACACAGTAGGACACAGCGGGACACAGCGGGGACAATGCGGGGCACAGCCGGGGGACACAGCGGTGGACAGCGGGGGACAGCAAGGGACACAGTGGGACACAGAGGGGACACAGCTGGACACAGAAGGGTACACAGCGGGGCACAGCGGACACACAACGGGGACAGAGCTGGACACAGAGGAACACAGATGGGACAGAGCGTGACACAGCGGGACACAGCGGGACACAGCAGGGGACTCAGCGGGACACAGCGGGGGACACAGGGAGGACACAGCTGGACACTGAATGAGACAGAGGGAAGACACAGCCGGACACAGCGAAACACAGCGTGACACAGTGGGGACACAGCAGGGGACACAGCGGGACACAGCCAGGGACACTGAGGAACACAGCGGGGTACACAGCAAGGACAAAACGTGACACAGCGGGGGACACAGCGGGGGACACAGCGGGACACAGCGGGACACAGCTGGGGACACTGCGGGACACAGCGGGACACAGCGGGGACACAGCAAGGACACAGCGGGGGACACAGCGGGACACAGCCGGACACAGCCGGGGACACAGCGGGATACAGCGAAAGACACAGCGGGGGACACAGCGGGACACAGCGGGGAACAAAGAGAGGACACAGCGGGA
>NW_012294564.1:0-5711 GCF_000151885.1 Dipodomys ordii | reverse complement strand
AAAGGAGAAGGAGGGGAAGCGGAAGAAGCTGAAGCAGAAGAAGCAGAAGCATAAGAATCGGAGAAGCAGAAGGAGAACTGAAGCAGAAGGAGAAGCAGGAGAAGCAGAAGAAGCAGAATCTGGAGAAGCAGAAGGAGAAGCAGAAGGAGAAGCAGAAGCAGAAAGAGAATCAAAAGCAGAAGGAGAAGCAGAAGAAACAGAAGAAGTAGAAGCAGTAGCAGTTGTAGCAGAAGCAGAACGAGAAGCAGAAGGAAAAGCAGAAGAACAAGAAGGAGAAGGGAAACCGAAGGAGAAGCAGTAGGAGAATAAGAAGGAGAAGCAGAAGAAGGAGAAGGAGAAGCAGAAGCAGAAGAAGATGCAGAAGGAGAAGCAGAAGAAGCAGAAGCAGAAGGAGAAGCAGGAAAAGCAGAAGAAGCAGAAGCAAAAGGAGAAGCAAAAGAAGGAGAAGGAGAAGCAGAGGCAGAAGAAGAAGCATAAGGACAAGCACAAGCAGAAGGAGATGCAGAAGGAGAAGCAGGAGGAGCAGAAGAAGCAGAAGATGAAGGAGAAGCAGAAGTAGGAGAAGGAGAAGGAGGAGAAGCAGAAGCAGAAGGAGAAGCAGAAGCGGAATGAGAAGCAGAAAGAGAAGCAGGAGAAGCACAAGAAGCAGAAGCAGGAGAAGCCGAAAGAGAAGAAGCAGAAGAAGCAGAATCAGAATCAGAAGTAGAAGCAGAAGCAGAAGGAGAAGCAGCAGAAGAAGTAGAACCAGAAATTCAGGCAGTAGAAACAGAAGAAGCAGAAGCAGAAGCAGAAGGAGAAGCAAAAAGAGAAGCAGTAGGAGAAGTAGAAGAAGCAGCAGAAGGAGAAGCAGCAGAAGAAGCAGAAAAACAAGCAGGAGAAGCAGAAGCAGAAAGAGAAGTAGAAGCAGAAGGAACAGAAGCAGAAGAAGAAGCAGTAGAAGCACAAGAAGCAGAAGCAGGAGAAGCAGAAGCAGAAGATAAAGAAGAAGCATAAGAAGCAGAAGCAGAGGGAGAAACAAAAGAAGGAGAAAGAGCAGAAGAAGGTGAAGCAGAAGGAGATGCAGAAGCAGAAAGAGAAGCAGAAACAGAAGGAGAAGAAGAAGGAGAAGTAGGAAAATCAGAAGAAGCAGAAGCAGAAAGAGAAGGAGAAGAAGGAGAAGGAGAAGCAGAAGGAGAAGGACAAGCAGGAGAAGCAGAAGAAGCAGAAGCGGGAGGAGCAGAAGAAGAAGAAGAAGAAGAAACAGAAGAAAGAGAAGGAGCAGAAGGAGAAGCAGAAGCAGAAGGAGAAGCAAAAGAGAAGCAGAAGAAGCGGAAGAAGCAGTAGCAGGAGAAGCAGAAGCAGAAGAAACAGAAGAAGCCCAAGAAGCAGAAGGAGAACATGAAGCAGAAGGAGAAGCAGAAGCAGCAGAAGCTGGAAATGTAGAAGCAGAAGAAACAGAACAAGCAGAAGAAGCAGAAGAAGAACGAGAAGCAGAAGAAGAACAAGGAGAAAGAGAAGGATTAGGAGTAGGAGAAACAGAAGGATAAGCAGAAGCAGAAAGAGAAGGCGAATGAGAAGGAGAAGCAGAAGAAGCAGAAGCAGGAGAAGCAGAAGCAGAATGAAAAGCAGAAGAAGGAGAAATTGAAACAGAAGATGCAGAAGAAGAAGCAGAAGCAGTAGTAGAAGCAGAAGAAGGATAAGCAGAAGGAGAAGCATAAAGAGAAACAGAAGGAGAAGCAGGAGAAGCAGAAGCAGGAGAAGCAGAATCAGAAGAAATAGAAGAAGGAGAAGAAGCAGAAGCAGAAAGAGAAGCAGAAACAGAAGGAGAAGCAAAAATAGAAGCAGAAGAAGCCGAAGAAGCAAAAGCAGAACCTAAAGCAGAAGGAGAAGCAGGAGAAGCAGAAGTAGCAGAATCTGGAGAAGAAGAAGGAGAACCAGAAGGAGAAGCAGAAGCAGAAAGAGAAGCAAAAGCAGAAGGAGAAGCAGAAGGAGAAGCAGAAGAAGAAGAAGGAGAAGGAGAAATCGAAGGATTAGGAGTAGGAGAAACAGAAGGATAAGCAGAAGCAGAAAGAGAAGCAGAAGGAGAAGCAGGAGAAGCAGAAGAAGCAGAAGGAGGAGAAGCAGAAGCAGAATGAAAAGCAGAAGAAGGAGAAATTGAAACAGAAGAAGATGCAGAAGGAGAAGCAGAAGCAGAAGTAGAAGCAGAAGAAGGAGAAGCAGAAGGAGAAGCATAAGGAGAAACAGAAGGAGAAGCAGAAGCAGGAGAAGCAGAATCAAAAGAAATAGAAGAAGGATAAGAAGCAGAAGCAGAAAGAGAAGCAGAAACAGAAGGAGAAGCAGAAATAGAAGCAGAAGAAGCAGAAGCAGAACCTGAAGCAGAAGGAGAAGCAGGAGAAGCAGAAGAAGCAGAATCTGGAGAAGAAGGAGAACCAGAAGGAGAAGCAGAAGCAGAAAGAGAAGCAAAAGCAGAAGGAGAAGCAGAAAG
The DNA here is from genome assembly GCF_000151885.1 of Dipodomys ordii. Taxonomy (NCBI): domain Eukaryota; kingdom Metazoa; phylum Chordata; class Mammalia; order Rodentia; family Heteromyidae; genus Dipodomys; species Dipodomys ordii. The sequence goes on along the minus strand of NW_012294564.1, from coordinate 3,247 downwards.
AGAAGCAGAAGAAACAGAAGAAGCAGAAGCAGAAGCAGTAGCAGAAGAAGCTGAAGACGCAGAAGCAGATAGAGAAGCAGCAGGAATAGCAGAATAACGAGAAGGAGAAACAGAAGGAGAAGAAGAATGAGAAGCAGAAGGAGAAGCAGGAAAAACAGAAGAAGCAGAAACAGACGGAGAAGCAGAAGAAGGAGAAGCAGAAGCAGAAGAAGAAGCAGAAGGAATAGCACAAGCAGAAGGAGATGCAGAAGGAGTAGCAGGAGAAGCAGAAAAAGCAGAAGCAGAAGGAGAAGCAGAAGGAGATGAAGCAGAATCAGAAGAAGCAGAAGGAGAAGTAGAAAGAGAAGCCGACGAAGAGAAGCAGAACGAGAAGCAGGAGAAGCAGAAGAAGCAGAAGAAGCAGAGCGGGAGAAGCAGAAGAAGAAGAAACAGAAGAAATAGAAGGAGCAGAAGCAGAAGGAGGAGCAGAAGTAGAAGGAGAAGCAGAAAGAGAAGCAGGAAAAGCAGAAGAAGCAGAAGCAGGAGAAGCAGAAGCAGAAGAAACAGGAGAAGGACAAGAAACAGAAGCAGAAGGAGAAGCAGAAACAGAAGGAGAAGCAGAAAGAGAAGGAGGGGAAGCAGAAGAACAGAAGCAGGAGAACCAGAAGCATAAGAATCCGAAGAAGCAGAAGCAGAACCTGAAGCAGAAGGAGAAGCAGGAGAAGCAGAAGAAGCAGAATCTGTAGAAGCAGAATGAGAAGCTGAAGGAGAAGCAGAAGCAGAAAGACAATCAAAAGGAGAAGGAGAAGCGGAAGAAACAGAAGAAGCAGAAGCAGTAGCAGTTGCAGCAGAAGCAGAAGGAGAAGCAAAAGTAAAAGCAGAAGAACGAGAAGGAGAAACAGAAGGAGAAGCAGAAGGAGAAGCAGAAGAAGCAGAAGGAGAAGCAGAAGGAGAAACAGAAGCAGAAGAAGCAGCAGAAGGAGAAGCAGAAGCAGAAGAAGATGCAGAAGGAGAAGCAGGAGAAGCAGAAGAAGCAGAAGCAGAAGTAGAAGGAGATGTAGGAGAAGGAGAAGGAAGAGCCGCAGAAGCAATAGGAAAAGCAGAAGAAGAAGCAGAAGCAGAATGAGAAGCAGAAAGAGAAGCAGTAGAAGAAGAAGAAGCAGGAAAAGCAGAAGCAGCAGAAAGAGAAGAAGAAGTAGAAGAAGAAGAAGAAGAAGAAGAAGAAGAAGAAGAAGAAGAAGAAGAAGAAGAAGAAGAAGAAGAAGAAGAAGAAGGAGAAGGAGAAGGAGAAGGAGAAGCAGTATTAGCAGAAGAAGCAGAAGCAGGAGAAGCAGAAGAATAGGAATAAGCAGAAGAAGCAGAATCAGAGGGAGAAGCTGAAGAAGAAGCAGAAGCAGATGAAGCATCAGAAGGAGAAGCAGAAGCAGATGAAGATGCAGAAGGAGAAGCAGGAGAAGCAGAAGAAGTAGTAGCAGAAGGAGAAGGAGAAGTAGGTGAAGGAGAAGGAAGAGCAAAAGGATAAGCAGATGCAGAAAGGAGAAGCAGAAGGAGAAGCAGAATCAGAATGAGAAGCAGAAAGAGAAAGCTTTAGAAGAAGAAGAAGCAGGAAAAAGCTGAAGCAGCAGAAAGTGAAGATGAAGAAGAAGAAGAAGAAGAAGAAGAAGAAGAAGAAGAAGAAGAAGAAGAAGAAGAAGAAGAAGAAGAAGAAGAAGAAGGAGGAGGAGGAGGAGGAGGAGGAGAAGCATATTGAGAAGCATAAGGAGAAGCATAAGGAGAAGCATAAGGAGGAGCATAAGGAGAAGCAGTAGATGCAGGAGAAGCAGAAGAAATAGAATAAGCAAAAGAAGCAGAAGCAGAAGCAGTGGGAGAAGCAGAAGAAGGAGAAGGAGAAGGAGAAGGAGCAGAAGAAGGAGAAGCAGAAGCAGAAAGAGAAGCAGAAACAGAAGGAGAACAAAAGGAGAAGCAGGAGAATCAGAAGAAGCAGAAGTAGAAACAGAAAGAGAAGTAGAAGAAGGAGAAGCAGAAGTAGAATCAGAAGTAACAGAAGAAGAAGAAGAAACAGAAGCAAAAGAAACAGAAGAAGGAGAAGAGCAGAAGCAGAAGCAGAAGGAAAAGCAGAAGCAGAAGGAGAAGCAGAAAGAGAAGCAGGAGAAGCTGAAGAAGCAGGAGAAGAAGATGCAGAAGAAACAGGAGAAGCCGAAGAAGCAGAAGCAGAATCTGAAGCAGAAGGAGAAACAGAAGAAGCACAATGTGAAGCAGAAGCAGAAGAAACAGAAATAGTAGAATAAGCAGAAGCAGAAGCACCAGGAGAAACAGAAGAAGAAGAAGGAGAAGGCGAAAGAGAAGGATTAGGAGTAGGAGAAGCAAAAGGATAAGCAGAAGCAGAAAGAGACGCAGAAGGAGAAGCAGCACGAGAAGTAGGAGTAGCAGGAGAAGAAGAAGCAGGAGAAGCAGAAGAAACAGAAGGCGCAGAAGCAGAAGGAGAAATTGAAGCAGAAGCAGAAGGAGAAGCAGAAGGAGAAGAAGAAGCAGAAGAAAGAGAAAGACAAGGAGAAGGAGAAAGAGAAGCAGAAAGAGAAGCAGAACGAGAAGCAGGAGAAGCAGAAGCTGGAGAAGCCGAAGCAGAAGTAACAGAAGAAGGGAAAGAAGCAGAAGCAGAAGGAGAAGCAGAAACAGAAGGAAAAGCAGAAAGAGAAGCAGAAGAAGCAGCAGCAGAACAAGCAGAAGCAGTAGAAGCCGAAAAAGCAAAAGCAGAACCTGAAGCAGAAGGAGAAGCAGAAGAAGCAGAATCTGGAGAAGCAGAAGGAGAAGCAGAAGCAGAAAGAGAAGCAAAAGCAGAAGGAGAAGCAGAAGAAACAGAAGAAGCAGAGGCAGTATCAGAAGAAGCAGAAGATTCAGAAGCAGAAGGAGAAGCAGAAGGAAAAGCAGAAGAACTAGAAGGAGAAGGAGAAGGAGAAACAGGAGTAGAAACAGAAAGAGAAGAAGAAGAAGGAGCAGTAGAAAGAAAACCGGCAGGAGAAAAAGAAAGAGCAGCAGAAGGAGAAGCAGGAAATGCAGAAACAGGAGAAGAACAAGCAGAAGAAACAGGAGAAGGACAAGAAGCAGAAGCAGAAGGAGAAGCAGAAAGAGAAGGAGGGGAAGCAGAAGAAGCAGAAGCAGGAGAAGCAGAAGCATAAGAATCCGAAGAAGCAGAAGCAGAACCTGAAGCAGAAGGAGAAGCAGGAGAAGAAGAAGAATCAGAATCTGGAGAAGCAGAAGGAGAAGCAGA
>NW_012294563.1:0-1380 GCF_000151885.1 Dipodomys ordii | reverse complement strand
GAAGAAGAAGAAGAAGAAGAAGAAGAAGTAATGAAGAAGAAGAAGAAGAAGTAGAAGAAGAAGAAGAAGAAGAAGAAGAAGAAGAAGAAGAAGAAGAAGAAGAAGAAGAAGAAGAAGAAGAAGAAGAAGACGAAGAAGAAGAAGGAGAAGAAGAAGGAGAAGCAGGAGAAGCAGAAGAAAAAGAATAAGCATAAGAAGCAGAATCAGAGGGAGAAGCAGAAGCAGGAGAAGCAGAAGAAGCAGCAGAAGGAGAAGCAGAAGCAGAAGAAGATGCAGAAGGAGAAGCAGGAGAAGCAGAAGAAGGAGAAGGAGAAGGCAAAAGAGAAGGATTAGGAGTAGGAGAAGCAAAAGGATAAGCAGAAGCAGAAAGAGACGCAGAAGGAGAAGCAGCACGAGAAGTAGGAGAAGCAGGAGAAGCAGAAACAGGAGAAGCAGAAGAAACAGAAGACGCAGAAGCAGAATGCGAAGCAGAAGGAGAAATAGAAGCAGAAGCAGAAGCAGAAGGAGAAGCAGAAGCAGAAGGAGAAGCAGAAGAAGGAGAAGGAGAAGCAGAAAGAGAAGCACAAGGAGAAGCAGGCGAAGCAGAAGCAGGAGAAGCAGAAGCAGAAGAAACATAGGAAGGAGAAGAAGCAGAAGCAGAAGGAGAAGCTGAAACAGAAGGAAAAGCAGAAAGAGAAGCAGGAGAAGCAGAAGAGGCATCAGCAGGAAAACCAGAAGCAGAAGAAGCCGAAGAAGCAGAAGCAGAACCTGAAGCAGAAGGAGAAGCAGGAGAAGCAGAAGAAGCAGAATCTGGAGAAGCAGAAGGAGAAGCAGAAGCAGAAAGAGAAGCAAAAGCAGAAGGAGAAGCAGAAGGGGAAGCAGAAGAAACAGAAGAAGCAGAGGCATTAGCAGAAGAAGCAGAAGATGCAGAAGCAGAAGGAAAAGGAGAAGAACGAGAAGGAGAAGGAGTAGGAGAAACAGAAGGAGAAGCAGATAGAGAAGCAGAAGATGGAGCAGGAGAAGGAAAAGCAGCACGAGAAGCAGAAGAGCAGCAGAAAGAGAAGCAGGATGCAGAACTTGAGAAGCAGACTTTGAAGAAACACAAGAAGGACAAGAAGCAGAAGCAGAAGGAGAAGCGGTAACAGAAGGAGAAGCAGGAAGAGAAGGAGAGAAAGCAGAATATGAAGAAGCAGGAGATTCAGAAGCATATTAATGTGAAGAAGCAGAATGAGAACCTGAAGCAGCAGCACCACTTGGGTTTTCTGGTGATTAATTGGCTGGCTTTGAATTGTGATCCTCAGATCTCAGCCTCATGAGTATCTAGGATTACAGGCGTGAGCCACCGGCACCCGGTGAGATATGTTTTTATATCATGCTTTCCGTGTTTTAATGTGATGAATT
>NW_012294562.1:0-4332 GCF_000151885.1 Dipodomys ordii | reverse complement strand
GAGACGCAGAAGGAGAAGCAGCACGAGTAGTATTTGAGAAGCAGGAGAAGCAGAAACAGGAGAAGCAGAAGAAACAGAAGACGCAGAAGAAGAATGAGAAGCAGAAGGAGAAATTGAAGCAGAAGCAGAAGGAGAAGCAGAAGCAGAAGGAGAAGCAGAAGAAGGAGAAGGAGAAGCAGAAAGAGAAGCACAACGAGAAGCAGGCGAAGCAGAAGCAGGAGAAGCAGAAGCAGAAGAAACATAGGAAGGAGAAGAAGCAGAAGCAGAAGGAGAAGCTGAAACAGAAGGAAAAGCAGAAAGAGAAGCAGGAGAAGCAGAAGAGGCATCAGCAGGAAAACCAGAAGCAGAAGAAGCCGAAGAAGCAGAAGCAGAACCTGTAAGCAGAAGGAGAAGCAGGAGAAGCAGAAGAAGCAGAATCTGGAGAAGCAGAAGGAGAAGCAGAAGCAGAAAGAGAAGCAAAAGCAGAATGAGAAGCAGAAGGGGAAGCAGAAGAAACAGAAGAAGCAGAGGCATTAGCAGAAGAAGCAGAAGATGCAGAAGCAGAAGGAAAAGCAGAAGAACGAGAAGGAGAAGGAGTAGGAGAAACAGAAGGAGAAGCAGAAAGAGAAGCAGAAGGAGCAGGAGAAGGAAAAGCAGCAGGAGAAGCAGAAAGAGCAGCAGAAAGAGAAGCAGGGATGCAGAAACTTGAGAAGCAGAAGCAGAAGAAACACAAGAAGGACAAGAAGCAGAAGCAGAAGGAGAAGCAGAAACAGAAGGAGAAGCAGGAAGAGAAGGAGGGAAAGCAGAAGAAGCAGAAGCAGGAGAAGCAGAAGCATAAGAATGTGAAGAAGCAGAAGGAGAACCTGAAGCAGAAGGAGAAGCAGGAGAAGCAGAAGAAGCAGAATCTGAAGAAGCAGAACGAGAATCAGAAGCAGAAAGAGAATCAAAATTACAAGGAGAAGGAGAAGAAACAGAAGAAGTAGAAGCAGAAGCAGTTGTAGCAGAAGCAGAAGGAAAAGCAGAAGAACAAGAAGGAGAAGGAGAAACAGAAGGAGAAACAGAAGGAGAAGCAGAAAGAGACGCAGGTAAAGCAGACGAAGAAGAAGCAAAAGGAGAATCAGAAGGAGAAGCAGAAGAAGGAGAATGAGAAGCAGAAGAAGATGCAGAAGGAGAAGCAGGAGAAGCAGAAGAACCAGAAGCAGGAGGAGAAGCAGGAAAAGCAGAAGAAGCAGAAGCAAAAGGAGAATCAAAAGAAGGAGAAGCAGAAGCAGAAGCATAAGGACAAGCACAAGCAGAAGGAGATGCAGAAGGAGAAGCAGGAGAAGCAGAAGAAGCAGAAGCTGAAGGAGAAGCAGAAGTAGGAGAAGTTGAAGGAGGAGAAGCAGAAGGAGAAGCGGAAGCGGAATGAGAAGCGGAAAGAGAAGCAGGAGAAGGACAAGAAGCAGAAGCAGGAGAAGCCGAAAGAGAAGAAGCAGAAGAAGCAGAAACATTAGCAGAAGGAGAAGCAGAAGCAGAAGGAGAAGCAGCAGAAGAAGTAGAACCAGAAATTCAGGCAGGAGAAACAGAAGAAGCAGAAGCAGAAGCAGAAGGAGAAGCAAAAAGAGAAGCACAAGGAGTAGGAAAAGAAGCAGCAGAAGGAGAAGCAGCAGAAGAAGCAGAAAAACAAGCAGGAGAAGCAGAAGCAGAAAGAGAAGTAGAAGCAGAAGAAGCAGAACCAGAAGAAGAAGCAGTAGAAGCATAGGAAGCAGAAGCAGGAGAAGCAGAAGCAGAAGAAAAAGAAGAAGCATAAGAAGCAGAAATAGAAGCAGAGGGAGAAACAGAAGAAGGAGAAGGAGCAGCAGAAGGTGAAGCAGAAGGAGATGCAGAAGCAGAAAGAGAAGCAGAAACAGAAGGAGAAGTTGGAGAATCAGAAGAAGCAGAAGCAGAAAGAGAAGCAGAAGAGGGAGAAGGAGAAGCAGAAGCAGAAGGACAATCAGGAGAAGCAGAAGAAGCAGAAGCGGGAGAAGCAGAAGAAGAAGAAGAAGAAACAGAAGAAGGAGAAGGAGCAGAAGGAGAAGCAGAAGCAGAAGGAGAAGCAGAAATAGAAACAGAAGCAGAAGAAGCAGTTGCAGGAGAAGCAGAAGCAGAAGAAACAGAAGAAGCTGAAGAAGCAGAAGGAGAACCTGAAGCAGAAGGAGAAGCAGAAGCATCAGAAGCTGGAAAAGCAGAAGCAGAAGATACAGAACCAGCAGAAGAAGCAGAAGCAGAACGAGAAGCAGAAGAATAAGAAGGAGAAAGAGAAGGATTAGGAGTAGGAGGAGCAGAAGCAGAATTAGAAGCAGAAAGAGAAGCAGAAGGAGAAGCAGAAGGAGAAACAGAAGAAGCAGAAGCAGGAGAAGCAGAAGCAGAAGCAGAATGAGAAGCACAAGAAGGAGAAATTGAAGGAGAAGGAGAAGGAGAGGGAGAAGCAGAAGGAGAAGTAGGAGAAGCAGAAGAAGGAGAAGCAGGAGAAGCAGAAGCAGAAGAAACAGAAGAAGGAGAAGAGCAGAAGCAGAAGGAGAAACAGAAGCAGAAGGAGAAGCAGAAGAAGCAGAAGCTGAAGCAGAAGAAACTGAAAAAGCAGAAAAAGAAGAAGAAGCAGAAGAAGAAGAAGCAGGAAAAGCAGAAGAAGAAGGAGAAGGAGAAAGAGAAGGATTAGGAGTAGGAGAAACAGACGGATAAGCAGAAGCAGAAAGAGAAGGAGAAGCAGGAGAAGCAGAAGAAGCAGAAGCAGGAGAAGCAGAAGTAGAATGAAAAGCAGAAGAAGGAGAAATTGAAACAGAAGAAGATGCAGAAGGAGAAGCAGAAGCAGAAGCAGAAGGAGAAGCAGAAGAAGGAGAAGGAGAAGCAAAAGGATAAGAATAAAGAGAAACAGAAGGAGAAGCAGGAGAAACAAGAAGGAGAAGAAACAGAAGCAGAAAGAGAAGCAGAAACAGAAGGAGAAGCAGAAATAGAAGCAGAAGAAGCCGAAGAAGCAGAAGCAGAACCTGAAGCGGAAGAAGAAGCAGAATCTGGAGAAGAAGAAGGAGAACCAGAAGGAGAAGCAGAAGCAGAAGGAGAAGAAAAAGCAGAAGGAGAAGCAGAAGAAACAGAAGAAGCAGAAGCAGTAGCAGAAGAAGCTGAAGATGCAGAAGCAGAAAGAGAAGCAGAAGGAATAGCAGAAGAACTAGAATGAGAAGGAGAAACAGAAGGACAAGAAGAAGGAGAAGCAGAAGGAGAATCAGGAAAGGCAGAAGAAGCAGAATCAGACGGAGAAGCAGAAGAAGGAGAAGGAGAAGCAGAAGCAGAAGAAGAAGCAGACGAAAAGCACAAGCAGAAGGAGATGCAGTAGGAGAAGCAGGAGAAGCAGAAGAAGCAGAAGCAGAAGGAGAGAAGAAGTAGAAGAAGCAGAATCAGAAGAAGCAGAAGCAGAAGTAGAAAGAGAAGCCGACGAAGAGAAGCAGAACGAGAAGCAGGAGAAGCAGAAGAAGCAGAAGCGGGAGAAGCAGAAGAAGAAGAAACAGAAGAAGGAGAAGGAGCAGAAGCAGAAGGAGAAGGAAAAGCAGAAGGAGAAGCAGAAAGAGAAGCAGGAAAAGCAGAAGAAGCAGAAGCAGGAGAAGCAGAAGCAGAAGAAACAGGAGAAGGACAAGAAGCAGAAGCAGAAGGAGAAGCAGAAACAGAAGGAGAAGCAGAAAGAGGAGGGGAAGGAGAAGAAGCAGAAGCAGGAGAAGCAGAAGCATAAGAATCCGAAGAAGCAGAAGCAAAACCTGAAGCAAAAGCGGAAGCAGGAGAAGCAGAAGAAGCAGAATCTGGAGAAGCTGAATGAGAAGCTGAAGGAGAAGCAGAAGCTGAAAGAGAATCAAAAGCAGAAGGAGAAGCAGAAGAAACAGAAGAAGCAGTAGCAGTTGCAGCAGAAGCAGAAGGAGAAGCAGAAAGAAAAGCAGAAGAACGAGAAGGAGAAGGAGAAACAGAAGGAGAAGCAGAAGGAGAATCAGAAGGAGAAGCAGAAGAAGCAGAAGGAGAAGCAGAAGCAGAAGAAGCAGAAGGAGAACAGAAGCAGAAGAAGCAGCAGAAGGAGAAGCAGAAGCAGAAGAAGATGCAGAAGGAGAAGCAGGAGAAGCAGAAGAAGCAGAAGCAGAAGGAGAAGTAGAAGTAGGAGAAGGAAGAGCCGCAGAAGAAATAGGAGAAGCAGAAGGAGAAGGAGAAGCAGAAGGAGAAGCAGAAAGAGAAGCAGTAGAAGCAGAAGAAGCAGGAAAAGTTGAAGTAGAAGAAAGAGAAGAAGAAGAAGAAGAAGAAGAAGAAAAAGAGGAAGAAGAAGAAGAAGAAGAAGAAGAAGAAGAAGAAGAAGAAGAAGAA
>NW_012294561.1:0-5715 GCF_000151885.1 Dipodomys ordii | reverse complement strand
CTCACTGTGTCCCACGCTGTGTTCCGCTGAGTCCTTGCTGTGTCCCCGGATGTGCCCCGTTGTGTCCCAAGCTGTGTACCCCGCTGTGGCCCACTCTGTCCCCGCTGTATCGACGCTGTGTCCCGCTGGGTCCCGCTGTGTCCTCGCTGTGTCCACCGCTGTGTCCCGCTGTGTCCCTCGCTGTGTCCCGCTGTGTCCCTGCTCTGTCCCCCTGTGTCCACCGCTGTGTCCCGCTGTTTCCCCTGCTGTGTCCCGCTGTGTCCTCCCTGTGTCCCCCGCTGTCTCACTCTCTGTCCCCCACTGTGTCTCACGCATTGCCCTGCTGTGTCCCACTGTGTTCCGCTGTGTCCCGCTGTGCCCCCACTGTGTCCCGTTGTGTCCATAGCTGTGTACCATACTGTATAATGCTGTGTCACTGCTGTATCGACGCTGTGTCCCGCTGGGACCTGCTATGTACTCCGTTGTGTCCAGCTTTGTCACCGCTGTGTCCCCCGCTTTGTCCTGCTGTGTCCTCGCTGGGTTCCCCGCTCGGTCCCGCTGTGTCCCCCGCTGTGTCCCGCTGTGTCCCGCTGGGTCCCGCTCTGTCCCTGCTGTGTCCCGCTGTGCCCTGCTGTGTCCTAGCTGTGTCCCCCGCTGTCTCGAGCTCTGTCCCTCGCTGTGTCTCACGATTTGTCCTTGCTTTGTCCCACTGTGTCCCGCTGTGTCCCGCTGTGCCCACACTGTGTCCCCTTGTGTCCACAGATGTGTACCACACTGTGTAACGCTGTATCCCTGCTGTATCGACGCTGTGTCCTGCTGGGTCCCGCTGTGTCCTCGCTGTGTTCCCTGCTGTGTTCCGCTGTGTCCCCCGGTGTGTCCCCCGCTGTGTCCTCGCTGTGTCCCCCGCTGTATCCCGCTGTGTCCTCGCTGTGTCCCCCGCTGTGTCCCGCTGTGTCCCCCGCTGTGTCCCGCTTTGTCCCGCTGTGTCCCCTGCTGTGTACCCTGCTTTGTCCCGCTGTGTCCTCGTTGTGTCCTGCTCTGTCTCCTCCTTGTCCCCGCTGTCTTCCGCTGTGTCCCGTGGTGTCCTGCTTTGTCCCCCGCTGTGTCCCCCGCTGAGTCCCCGCTGTGTCCCCGCTGTGTCCCGCTCTGTCCTCCCTGTGTCCCCGGCTGTGTCCCGTTGTGTCCCCTGCTGTGTCCTGCTGTGTCCACTGCTTTGATCCTGCTGTGTCCCCGCTGTGGCCCACTCTGTCCCCGCTGTATCGACGCTATGTCCCGCTGTGTCCCGCTGTGTCCTCGCTGTGTCCACCGCTGTGTACCGCTCTGTCCACCCGCTGTAGTCCCGCTGTGTCCCCCAGCTCTGTCCCCCTTTGGCCAACGCTGTGTCCCGCTGTTTCCCCCGCTGTGTCCCGCTGTGTCCTCGCTGTGTCCCCCTCTGTCTCCCGCTCTGTCCCACGCTGTGTCTCACGCTTTGTCCCCGATGTGTCCCACTGTGTTCCGCTGTGTCCCGCTGTGACCCCACTGTGTCCCTTTATGTCCACAGCTGTGTACCACGCTGTGTAACGCTGTGTCCCCGCTGTATCGACACTGTGTCCCGCTGTGTCCCGCAGTGTCCCCCGCTGTGTCCCCCGCTGTGTCCTCGCTGTGTTCCCCGCTGTGTCCCGCTGTGTCCTCGCTGGGTCCCCCGCTGTGTCCCGCTGTGTCCCCCGCTGTGTTCCGCTGTGTCCCGCTCTGTCCCATTTGTGTCCCGCTGTGTCCAGCTGTGTCCTCGCTGTGTCTCCCGTTGTCTCCCGCTCTGTCCCTGCTACGGTCTCACGGATTTGTCCTCGCTGTGTCCCACTGTGTCCCGCTCTGCCCCCACTGTGTCCCGTTGTGTCCACAGATGTGAACCACGCTGTGTAACGCTGTATCCCCGCTATATCGACGCTGTGTCCCGCTGGGTCCCGCTGTGTCCTCACTGTGTTCCCCGCTGTGTCCCGCAGTGTCCCCCGCTGTGTCCCCCGCTGTGTCCTCGCTGTGTCCCCCACTGTGTCCCGCTGTGTCCTCGCTGGGTCCTCCGCTGTGTCCCGCTGTGTCCCCCGCTGTGTCCCGCTGTGTCCCGCTCTGTCCCGCTCTGTCCCTGCTGTGTCCCGCTGTGTCCTGCTGTGTCCTCGCTGTGTCCCCCGCTGTCTCCCGCTCTGTGCCCCACTGTGTCTCACGATTTGTCCTCGCTGTGTCCCACTGTGTCCCGCTCTGTCCCGCTGTGCCACCACTGTGTCCCGTTGTGTCCACAGATGTGTACCACGCTGTGTAAGGCTGTATCCCAGCTGTATTGACGCTGTGTCCCGCTGGGTCCCGCTGGGTCCTCGCTGGGTCCACCGCTGTGTCCCGCTGTTTTTACCGCTGTGTCCCGCTGTGTCCCCCGCTCTCTCCCGATGTGTCCACCGCTGTGTCCCGCTGTTTCCCCCACTGTGTCCTCGCTGTGTCCCCCGCTGTCTCCCGCTCGGTCCCCCGCTGTGTCTCACGCTTTGTCCCCGCTGTGTCCCACTGTGTTCCGCTGTGTCCCGCTGTGCCCCCACTGTGTCCCGTTTTGTCCACAGCTGTGTACCACACTGTGTAACGCTGTGTCCCCGCAGTATCGACGCTGTGTCCCGCTGGGTCCCGCTGTGTCCTCGCTGTGTTCACGGCTGTGTCCCGCAGTGTCCCCCGCTGTGTCCCCCGCTGTGTCCTCGCTGTGTTCCCCGCTGTGTCCCGCTGTGTCCTCGCTGGGTCCCCCACTGTGTCCCGCTGTGTCCCTCGCTGTGTCCCGCTGTGTCCCGCTCTGTCCCTGCTGTGTCCCGCTGTGTCCTGCTGTGTCCTCGCTGTGTCCCCCGCTGTCTCCCGCTCTGTCCCCCGCTACGTCTCACGATTTGTCCTCGCTGTGTCCCACTGTGTCCTGCTGTGCCCCCACTGTGTCCCGTTGTGTCCACAGATGTGTACCACGCTGTGTAATGCTGTATCCCCGCTGTATCGACGCTGTGTCCCGCTGGGTCCCGCTGTGTCCTCGCTGTGTTCCCCACTGTGTCCCGCAGTGTCCCCCGCTGTGTCCCCCGCTCTGTCCTCGCTGTGTCCCCCGCTGTGTTCCGCTTTGTCCTCTCTGGGTCCTCCGCTGTGTCCCGCTGTGTCCCCCGCTGTGTCCCGCTGTGTCCTCGCTGTGTACCCTGTTGTGTCTCGCTGTGTCCTCGCTGGGTCCCCCGCTGTGTCCCACTGTGTCCTCGCTGTGTCCCCCGCTGTGTCCCGCTGTGTCCTCGCTGGGTCCCCCGCTGTGTCCCGCTGTGTCCCGCTCTGTCCCTGCTGTGTCCCGCTGTGTCCTGCTGTGTCTTCGATGTGTCCCCCGCTGTCTCCCGCTCTGTCCCCCGCTTCGTCTCACGATTTGTCCTCGCTGTGTCCCACTGTGTCCCGCTGTGTCCCGCTGTGCCCCCACTGTGTCCCGTTATGTCCACATATGTGTACCACGCTGTGTAACGCTGTATCCCCGCTGTATCGACGCTGTGTCCCGCTGTGTCCTCGCTGTGTTCCCCGCTGTGTCCCGCTGTGTCCCGCTCTGTCCCTGCTGTGTGCCACTGTGCCCTGCTGTGTCCTCCCTGTGTCCCCCGCTGTCTCCCAATCTGTCCCCCGCTGTATCTCACGATTTGTCTTCGCTTTGTCCCACTGTGTCCCGCTGTGTCCCGCTGTGCCCCCACTGTGTCCCCTTGTGTCCACAGATGTGTACCACACTGTGTAACGTTGTATCCACGCTGGATCTACGCTGTGTCCCGCTGTGTCCCGCTGGGTCCCGCTGTGTCCCCCGGTGTGTCCCCTGCTGTTTTCCTGTCTGTGTCCCCCGCTGTGTCCTGCTGTGTCCTCGCTGGTCCCCCCGCTGTTTCCCGCTGGGTACCCCGCTGTGTCCCGCTGTGTCCCCTGCTGTGTACCCTGCTTTGTCCCGCTGTGTTCCCCGCTGGGTCTCGCTGTGTCCCCCGCTGTGTCCCGCTGTGTCCTCGCTGTGTCACGCTCTGTCTCCCCCTTGTCCCCGCTGTGTCCCGCGCTGTCCCGTGGTGTCCCACTTTGTCCCCCGCTGTGTCCGCCGCTGAGTCCCCGCTGTGTCCCCGCTGTGTCCCGCTCTGTCCTCCCTGTGTCCCCCGCTGTGTCCCGCTGTGTCCCCCGCTGTGTCCCGCTGTGTCTACTGCTGTGTTCCTGCTGTGTCCATCTGTGTCCCGCTGTGTCCCCCTGTGTCCTCAATGTGTCCCACGCTGTGTTCCGCTGAGTACTTGCTGTGTCCCACGCTGTGTCCTCGCTGTGTCCCCCGCTGTCTCCCGCTCTGTCCCCCGCTGTGTCTCACGCTTTATCCCGTCTGTGTCCCACTCTGTCCCGCTGTGTCCCGCTGTGTCCACCACTGTGTCCCTTTGTGTCCCCAGCTGTGTAACCCGCTGTGTAACGCTGTGAATCCCGCTGTATCGAGGCTGTGTCACGCTGGGTCCCGCTGTGTCCTTGCTCTGTTATTCGTGGTGTCCCCCTCTCTCCCCCGCTGTGTCCCCCGCTCTGTCCTACTGTGTCCCCCGCTGTGTCCCGCTGTGAAATACTGTGTCCCGTGGTGTCCCACATTTTTCCCTCTATGTCCCCTGCTGAGTCCCCTCTGTGTCCCCGCTGTGTCCAGCTGTGTCCTCGCTGTGTCCTCTGCTGTCTCCCGCTTTGTCCCACGCTGTGTCCTACTGTGTCCCACTGTGTCCCTGCTGTGTCCCCCGCCGTGTCCCGCTGTGTCCCGCTGTGTCCCCCGCTGTGACCTGCTGTGTCCCCGCTGTGTCCCGCTGTGTCCCCCGATGTGTCCTGCTGGGTCCCGCTGTGTCCGCCGCTGTGTCCCGCTGTGTACCCGCAGGTTCACCGCTTTTTCACGCTGTGTCCTGCTGTGTTCCGTGGTGTCCCGCTTTGTCCCCCGCTGTGTCCCGCTGTGTCCACTGCTGGGTCCCCGCTGTGTCCCGCTGTGTCTCGCTGTGTCCCGCTGTGTCCTCGCTTTGTCCCATGCTGTGTTAAGCTGTGTCCTCCCTATGTCCCCCGCTGTGTCCTGCTGTGTCCCCCGCTGTGCCCCGCAGTGTCCCGCTGGGTCCCGCTGGGTCCCACGCTGTGTCCCGCTGTGTCCCCCGGTTTGTCCCGCAGTGTCCCGCTGTGTCTCACTCTGTCCCCCACTGTGTCCCCCGCTGAGTCCTATATGCGTCGCCGCTGTGTCCAGCTGTGTCCTCGCTGTGTCCCCTGCTGTGTCCCTCTGTGTACCCTGCTGTGTCCAGCTTTGCCCCCGCTGTGTCTCGCTGTGTCCCACGCTCTGTCCCACACTGTGTCCCGAAGTGTCCCCCGCTGTGTCTCCGCTGTGTCCCGCTGTTTCCTTGCTGTGTCCCCTGCTGTCTCCCTCTCTGCCCCCGCTGTGTCTCACTCTTTGTCCCCGCTGTGTCCCACTGTGTCCCGCTGTGTCCGGCTGTGCCCCCACTGTGTCCCGTTGTGTCCACAGTGTGTACCACGCTGTGTAACGCTGCGTCCCCGCTGTATCGACGCTGTGTCCCGCTGTGTCCTCGCTGTGTTCCCCACTGTGTCCCGCTGTGTCCCCCGCTGTGTCCCCCGCTGTGTCCTCGTTGTGTCCCCTGTTGTTCCCGCTGTGTCCTCACTGGGTAGCCCACTGTGTCCCACTGTGTCCTCCGCTGTGTACCACGCTGTGTAACTCTGTGTGCCCGCTGTATCGATGCTGTGTCTCGCTGT
>NW_012294560.1:0-5716 GCF_000151885.1 Dipodomys ordii | reverse complement strand
CCGCTGTGTCCACCGTTGTGTCCACCGCTGTGTCCTCGCTGTGTCCCTCGCTGTGTCCCGCTGTGTCCTCGCTGGGTCCCCCGCTGTGTCCCGCTGTGTCCCCCGCTGTGTGCTGCTGTGTCCGACTGTGTCCCGCTCTGTCCCCGCTGTGTCCCTCTGTGTCCCTCTGTGTCCCCGCTGTGTGTCCGCTGTGTCCCGCTGTGTACCCCGCTGTGTCCAGCTGTGTCCTTTTGTGTCACGCTGTTTCCCCGCTGTGTCCCTGCTGTGTCCCTCTGTGTACCCCGCTGTGTCCAGCTTTGTCTCCGCTGTGTCTCTCTGAGTCCCACGCTCTGTCCCACACTGTGTCCCGCTGTGTCCCCCGCTGTTTCCCCTGTGTCCCCCGCTGAGTCCCCGCTGTGTCACCGCTGTGTCCCGCTGTTTCCTTGCTGTGTCCCCTGCTGTCTCCCTCTCTGTCCCCCGCTGTGTCTCACGCTTTGTCCCCGCTGTGTCCCACTGTGTCCCGCTGTGTCCGGCTGTGCCCCCACTGTGTCCCGTTGTGTCCACAGTGTGTACCACGCTGTGTAACGCTGTGTGCCCGCTGTATCGACGCTGTGTCCCGCTATATCCTGGCTGTGTCCCCCGCTGTCTCCAGCTCTGTCCCCCGCTGTGTCTCACGCTTTGTACCCGCTGTGTCCCACAGTGTCCCGCTGTGTCCCGCTGTGCCCCCACTGTGTCCCGTTGTGTCCACAGCTGTGTACCACGCTGTGTAACTCTGTGTGCCCGCTGTATCGGCGGTGTGTCCCGCTTTGTCCTGTTGTGTCCTCGCTGGGTCTCCTGCTGGGTCCCGCTCTGTCCCCCGCTGTGTCCCGCTATTTCTCGCTGTGTCCTCGCTGTGTCCCCTGCTGTGTCCCGTTGTGTTCCTAGCTGTGTACCCCGTTGTGTCCTGCTGTATCGACTCTGTGTCCCACTGGGTCCCGCTGTTTCCTTCCTGTGTTCCCCGCTGTGTCTCGCTGTGTCCCCGCTGTATTGACGCTGTGTCCCCGCTGTGTGCCCGCTGTGTCCCGCTGTGCACCCCGCTGTGTCCAGCTGTGTCACCGCTGTTTCTCGCTGTGGGCACTCTCTCTCTCGGCTGTCCCCTGCTGTGTCCCCCGCTGTGGCCCGCTGTGACCCACTTTGTCCCCCGCTTTGTCCTGCTGTGTCCCGCAGTGTCCCCGCTGTGTCCCGCTGTGTAACACTGTGTCCCGTGTTGTCCCACTTTGTCCCACGCTGTGTCCCCCGCTGAGTCCCCTCTGTGTCGCCGCTGTGTCCCCCTGTGTCCTCGCTGTGTCCCCCGCTGTCTCCGGCTTTGTCTCCCGCTGTGTTCCGCTGTGTCCTGCTGTGTCCCTGCTATGTCCCCAGCTGTGTCCCGCTGTGTCCTGCTGTGTCCTCCCTGTGTCCCCAGCTGTGTACCCCACTGTGTCCCACTGTGTCCCGGCTGTATCGATGCTAGGTCCCGCTGGGTCCCGCTGTGTCATCCCTGTGTCCCCCACTGTGTCCCGCTGTGTCCCCGGCTGTGTCTCTGCTGTGTCCCCGCTGTGTCCCGCTTTGTCCCACTGTGTACAGCTGTGTCCCCCGCTGAGTCCCGCTGTGTCCCAATGTGTCCCAATGTGTCCTCGCTCTGTCCCCCGCAGTGTCGCGCTGTGTCCCCTGCTGTGTCCCACCGTGTCCCCGCAGAGTCACTGCTGTTTCCCGCTGTGTCCCGCTGTGTTCCGTGGTGTCCCTCTTTGTCCCCCGTTGCGTCCCCCACTGAGTCCCCGCTGTGTCACCACTGTGTCCCGCTGTGTACTCGCTGTGTCCCCACTGTCTCCCTCTCTGTTTCCCGCTGTGTCGCGCTGTGTCCCGCTGTGTCCCCTGCTGTGTCCCGCAGTGTCTCACTGTGCCCCCACTCTGTCCCGTTGTGTCCACAGCTGGGTACCACGCTGTGTAACACTGTGTCCCCGGTGTATCGACGCTGTGTCCTGCTGGGTCCCGCTGTGTCCTCGCTGTGTTCCCCGCTGTGTCCCGCTGTGTACCCCGCTGGGTCCAGCTGTGTCACCGCGGTGTCCCGCTGTGGCCCTTCTCTGTCTGTGCTGTGTCCCGCTTTTTCCCCCGCTTTGTTCCGCTGTGTCTCGCTGTGTCCCACACTCTGTCCCTTACTGTGTCCTGCAGTGTCCCCCGCTGTGTCCCGCTGTGTCCCCTAGCCTTGTCCCCGCTGTGTCACCGCTGTGTCCCGCTGTTTCCTCGCTGTGTCCCCTGCTGTCTCCCTCTCTGTCCCCCGCTGTGTCTCACACTTTGTCCGCGCTGTGTCCCACTGTGTCCCGCTGTGTCCGGCTGTGCCCCCACTGTGTCCCGTTGTGTCCACAGCTGTGTACCACGCTATGTAACGCTGTGTCCCCGCTTTATCGACGCTGTGTCCCGCTGTGTCCTCGCTGTGTTCCCCGCTGTGTCCCGCTGTGTCCCCGCTGTGTCCCCCACTGTGTCCTCGCTGTGTCCCCTGCTGTGTCCCGCTGTGTCCTCACTGGGTCCCCCACTGTGTCCCGCTGTGTCCCCCGCTGTGTCCCGCTGTGTCCGGCTGTGTCCCGCTCTGTACCCGCTGTGTCCCTCTGTGTCCCGCTGTGTCCCCGCTGTGTCCCGCTGTGGCCCCCGCTGTGGCCCCCGCTATGTCCCGCTGTGTCCACCGCTGTGTCCCCCTCTGTCCTTGCTGTGTCCCCCACTGTGCGCCGCTGTGTCCTCGCTGTGTCCCCCGCTGTGTCCCGCTGTGTCCTTTTGTGTCACGCTGTTTCCCCGCTGTGTCCCTGTAGAGTCCCTCTGTGTACCCCGCTGTGTCCAACTTTGTCCCCGCTGTGTCTCGTTGTATCCCACGCTCTGTCCCACACTGTGTCCCGCAGTGTCCCCTGCTGTGTCCCGCTGTGTCCCCCGCTGTGTCCCGCTGTGTCCCCGCTGTGACCTGCTGGGTCACACTGTGTCCTCGCTGTATCCCCCGCTGTGTCCCGTTGTGTCCCCAGCTGTGTACCCCGCTGTGTCCCGCTGTATCGACGCTGTGTCCCACTGGGTCCCGCTGTTTCCTTCCTGTGTTCCCTGCTGTGTCCCACTCTGTCCCGCTGTGTCTCCGCTGTGTGCCCGCTGTGTCCCGCTGTGTACTCGGTTGTGTCCAGCTGTATCACCGCTATGTCTCGCTTTCGCCCCTCTCTGTCTCCGCTGTCCCCCGCTATGTCCCCCGCTGTGTCCCGCTGTGTCGCGCTGTGTCCCCCGCTTTGTCCCGCTGAGTCCCCTCTGTGTCGCCGCTGTGTCCCGCTGTGTCCTCGCTGTGTCCCCCGCTGTCTGCCGCTTTGTCCCCGCTGTGTCCCAAGCTGTGTCCCGCTGTGTACCCCGCTGTGTCCCACTATGTTTCCGCAGTGTCCCCGCTGTATACCGCTGTGTCCCGCTGTGTCCGGCTGTGCCCCCACTGTGTCCCGTTGTGCCCCCAGCTGTGTACCTCGCTGTGTCCCGCTGTGTCCCCGCTGTATCGATGCTGTGTCCCGCTGTGCCCCGCTGTGTCCTCGCTGTGTCCCACGCTGTGATCTGCTGTGGCCTCGGTTTTTTCCCCGCTGTGTCCCCCTCTGTGTCACCCGGTGTGTCCCGCTGTGTCCCCCGCTGTGTCCCTGCTGTGTCCCGCTGTGTCCCGCTGTGTACTGCTGTGTCCCCCGCTGAGTCCCGCTGTGTCCCCGCTGTGTCCCAATGTGTCCTCGCTCTATCCCCCGCTGTGTACCGCTGTGTCCATCCTGTGTCCCCCGCTGTGTCCCGCTGTGTCCCGCTCTGTCCCCTGCTATGTCCTGCTGTGTCCCCGCTGTTTCCCGCTCTATCCTTGCTGTGTCCCCCACTGTGTGCCGCTGTGTCCTCGCTGTGTCCCCCGCTGTGTCCCGCTATGTCCTGCTGTGTCACGCTGTTTCCCCGCTGCGTCCCTGCTGTGTCCCTCTGTGTACCCCGCTGTGCCCAGTTTTGTCTCCGCTGTGTCTCGCTGTGTCCCACGCTCTGTCCCACACTGTGTCCTGCCTTGTCCCGCGCTGTGTCCCATTTTGTCCCCCGCTGTGTCCCGCTGTGTCACCCCTGAGTCCCCGCTGTGTCACTGCTGTGTCCCGCTGTTTCCTCGCTGTGTCCCCTGCTGTCACCCTCTCTGTCCCCTGATGTGTCTCACACTTTTTCCCCGCTGTGTCCACTGTGTCCCGCTGTGTCCGGCTGTGCCCCCACTGTGTCCCGTTGAGTCCACAGCTGTGTACCACACAGTGTAACGCTGTGTCCCCGCTGTATCGACTCTGTGTCCCGCTGTGTCCTCGCTGTGTTCCCCGCTGTCTCCCGCTGTGTCCCCCACTGTGTCCCCCGCTGTGTCCTCGCTGTGTCCCCTGCTGTGTCCCGCTGTGTACCACTGTGTCCCCGCTGTGTGCCTGCTGTGTCCAGCTGTGTCTCCCGCTTTGTCCCGCTGTGTCCCCGCTGTGTCCCGCTGTGTCCCACTGTGTCCCCGCTGTGTGCCCGCTGTGTCCTGCTGTGTACCCCGCTGTGTCCAGCTGTGTCACTCTCTGTCTCCGCTGTCCCCCGCTATGTCCCCCGCTGTGGCCCGCTGTGTCCCCCGCTTTTCCCTGCTGTGTCCCGCAGTGTCCTCGCTGTGTCCCGCTGTGTAACATTGTGTCCCGCGGTGTCCCACTTTGTTCCACGCTGTGTCCCCCGCTGAGTCCCCTCTGTGTCGCTTCTGTGTCCCCCTGTGTCCTCGCTGTGTGCCCCGCTGTCTTCCGCTTTGTCTCCCGCTGTGTTCGGCTGTGTCCCGCTGTGTCTCCGCTGTGTCCCCAGCTGTGTCCCGCTGTGTCCCGCTGTGTCCCCCGCTGTGTCCTGCTATGTTCCCGCATTGTCCCCGCTGTGTCCCGCTGTGTCCCGCTGTGTCCTCGCTGTGTCCCCAGCTGTGTACCCCACTCTGTCCCGCTGTGTCCCCCGCTGTGTCTCTGCTGTGTCCCCGCTGTGTCCCGCTTTGTCCTGCTGTGTACTGCTGTGTCCCCCGCTGTGTCCCGCTGTGTCCTGCTGTGTCCCGCTGTGTCCCCCGCTGTGTCCTGCTATGTTCCCGCATTGTCCCCGCTGTGTCCCGCTGTGTCCCGCTGTGTCCTCGCTGTGTCCCCCGCTCTGACCCGCTGTGTCCCGCTTTGTCCCCCACTGTGTCCCTGCTGTCTCCCCGGTGTGTCCCACTGTGTCCCGCTGTGTACTGCTGTGTCTCCCGCTGAGTTCCGCTGTGTCCCTCTGTGTCCCCAGTGTGCCCGCTGTGTCCCTCTGTGTACCCCGCTGTGTCCAGCTGTGTCCCCGCTGTGTCCCGCTGTGTCCCCTGTCCCCTGCTGTCCCCCGCTGTGTCCCCCGCGGTGTCCCGCTGTGTCTCGCTGTGTCCCTGCTTTGTCCCGCTTTGCCCCTGCTGTGTCACCGTTCTGTCCCGCTGTGTCACACTGTGTCCCGTGTTGTCCCGCTTTTTCCCCCGCTGTGACCTCGCTATGTTTCCAGCTGTGTCCCGCTGTGTACCACTCTGTGTCCCCCGCTGTGTCCCGCTGTGTACCCGCTTTGTCCCTCTATGTTCCCTCAGTGTCCCAGCTGTGTCCCGCTGTGTCCTCGCTGTGTCCCGCTGTGTCCCCCACTGGTTCCCGCTGTGTCTAATGCTGTGTCCCCGCTGTGTCCCGCTGTGTCCCGCTGTGTCCTCGCTGTGTCCCACGCT
>NW_012294559.1:0-5718 GCF_000151885.1 Dipodomys ordii | reverse complement strand
ACAAGCAGGAACAGCAGTGACACTGCGTGGACACAGTGGGACACAGCGGGGGACACAGCGGGACACAGAGGGGGACAGAGTGGGACACAGTGGGGGACACAGCTGGACACAGCAGGGGAAACAGTGGGGGACACAGCGGGACACAGCGAGGACACAGCGGGACAGAGCGGGACACTGCAGGGCACAGCGGGGGACACAGCGGGACACAGCTCGGGACACAGCAAGGACACAACGGAACACAGAATGGGACACAGTGAGGACACAGCGGGACACAGCGGGACACAGCCGGGTCCCAGCAGTGGACACAGCGGGACACAGCGGGGGACACAGCGGGACACAGCGGGGGACACATGGAGGACTCAGTGGGACAAAGCGGGGACACAGCGGCGACTCACCGGGGGACACAGCGGGGGACAAAGCGGGACACCACAGAACACAGTGGGAAACAGCGGGACACAGCGGGGAAACTGCGGGGACACAGGGAGACAAAGCGTGGGACACATAGGGACACAGCGGGGGACACAGTGGGGGACACAGCGGGACACAGCGGGGGGACACAGCGAGGACACCACGGAACACAGCGGGACACAGCGGGAAACAGAGGGGAACCTGCGGGGACACAGTGGTACACAGTGGGGGACACAGTGGGAAACAGCGGGTGACACAGCGGGACACAGTGCGGGACAAAGCCAGGACACAGCGGGACACAATGGGACACAGCAGGGGGACACAGCGAGGACACCACGGAACACAGCGGGACACAGCGGGAAACAGAGGGAAACATGCGGGGACACAGTGGTACACAGTTGGGGACACAGTGGGAAACAGCGGGACACAGTGGGGGACAGAGCGTGGGACACAGCGAGACACAGCGGGGACAAAGCTGGACACAGCGGGGTACACAGAGGGAAACAGCGGGGACACAGTGGGGAAACAGCGTGACACAGCAGGACACAGCGGGAAACAGCCGGGGACACAGCGAGGACACAGCGGCACAGAACGGGGGACACAGCAAGGACACAGTGGGACACAGCGGGGGACACAGCGAGACATAGCGGGGAACACAGCGGGGGACACAGAGGGACACAGCGGGACACAGCGGGACAAAGCGGGACACAGCGTGGACACAGCAGTAGACACAGCGGGACATAGCAGGGGACACAGCCTGGGACACAACGGGACAGAGCAGGGGACACAGCGAGGACAGAGCGGGACACAGCGGGGACACAGCGTCGATACAGCGGGGACACAGCGAGACCCCGCGGGCAACACAGGAAGGAAACAGCGGGACCCAGTGGGACACAGCGTCGATACAGCGGAACACAGTGGGGTACACAGCTGGGGACACAGCGAGGACACAGCGGGACACAGCAGGACACAGCGGGGACACTGCGGGAACATAGCAGGACACAGCAGGGTACACAGCGGGACACAGCTGGGGACACAGCGGGGACACAGCGGGACACAGCGGAACACAGCGTGAGACAAAGCTGGAGACAGCAGGGGACACAGCGAGGACACAGGGGGACACAGCGGCGACACAGAGGGGACTCAGCGGGGGACACAACGTGGGACAAAGTGGGACACCACGGGACACAGTGTTACACAGCGGGACACAGCGGGGACACTGCGGGACACAGCAGGAAAAAGCGGGGGACACAGCGTGGGACACAGTGCGACACAGCAAGACATAGCATGGACACAGCGGAGGACAGCGGAGACAGAGAGTGGCCACAGCGAGACACAGCGGGACACAGCGAGGACACAGCGGGACACATTGGTGACACAGCGGGGAAAACAGCAGGACAAAGCAGCGGACACAGCGGGGGACACAGCGCGACACAGCAAGACATAGCATGGACACAGCAGTAGACACATCGGGACATAGCGGGGGACACAGCTGGGGACACAACGGGACACAGCGGTGGACACAGCGAGGACACAGCAGGACCCACCGGGACCCAGCGGGGGACACAGCGAGGACACAGCAGGATACAGCGGGGGACACAGTGAGGACACAGCGGGGGACACAGCGGGACACAGCAGGGAACACAGCGAGGACACAGCGGGACACAGCGGGACACAGCGTCGATACAGCGGGCAAACAGCGTTACACAGCGTGGTACTCAGCTGTGGACACAACGGGACACAGTGGGGGCACAGCCGGACACAGCGGGACACAGTGGGACACAGCAGGGACAAAGCGTGAGACACAGCGAGGGACAGAGCGGGAGACAGCGGGGAACACAGCGAGGACACAGCGGGACACAGCGGGACACAGCGTCGATACAGCGGGGACACAGCGTTACACAGCGTAGTACACATCTGTTTACACAACGGGACACTGTGGGGGCACAGCCGGACACAGTGGGACACAGTGGGACACAGCGGAGACAAAGCGTGAGACACAGCAGGGGACAGAGAGGGAGACAGCAGGGGACACAGTGAGGAAACAGTGGGACACAGCGTTGACACAGTGGGGACTCAGCGGGGGACACAGCGGGACACAGCGGGACACAGCGGGGGACACAGCGAGGACCCAGCGGGACCCAGCGGGATACAGCGTAGATACAGCGGGCACACAGCGTTACACAGCGTGGTACACAGCTGTTGACACAACGAAATACAGTGGGGGCACAGCGGGACACAGTGGGACACAGCGGGGACAAAGCGTGAGACACAGCGGGGGACAGAGCGGGAGACAGCGGGTGACCCAGCGAGGACACAGCGGGACACAGCGGGGACTCAGCGGGGGACACAGAGGGAGACAAACAGGGACACCACGGAACACAGCGGGACACAGCGGGAAACAGCAGTGACCCTGCGAGGACACAGTGGGACACAGCTGGGGACACAGCCGGACACAGAGGGGGACAGAGCGGGAAACAGAGGGGGACAGAGCGTGGGACACAGCGAGACACAGCAGGGACAAAGCTAAACACAGCGGGGTACACAGAGGGACACAGCGGGGACGCAGCGGGGCAACAGCGTGACACAGCAGGACACAGCGGGACACAGCGGGGGACACAGCGGTACACAGCAGGACACAGCGGGACACAGCGGGACACAGCGGGGACACTGCGGGAACATAGCAGGACACAGCGGGGGACACAGCGGGACACAGCGGGACACAGCTGGGGACACAGCGGGGACACAGCGGGACACAGCGGAACACAGCGGGAGACAAAGCGGAAGACAGTGGGGCACACAGAGAGGACACAGGGGGACACAGAGGCGACACAGAGGGGACTCAGCGGGGGACACAGCGTGGAACAAAGTGGGACACCACGGGACACAGTGTTACACAGCGGGACACAGCGGAGATATTGCGGGACACAGCAGGAAAAAGCGGGGGACACAGCCGGCCACAGCGGGGGACACAGCAGGGGACAGCGGAGACAGAGAGTGGCCACAGCGAGACACAGCGGTGACACAGCTGGACACAGCGGGGTACACAGCAGGACACAGCGGGCACACAGCGGGGACACAGCGGGACACAGCGGGACACAGCGGGGACACAGCGGGACAAAGCGGGAGACACAGCGGGACACAGCAGGCACACAGCGGGGACACAGTGGGACACAGCGGGACACAGCGGGGGACAAAGCGGGACACAGTGGGGGACCCAGTGAGGACACAGCGGGACACAGCAGGGGACACAGCGAGGACACAGCGGGGGACACAGCGGGGGACACAGCGGGACAGAGCCGGGAACACAGCGAGGACACAGCGGGACACAGCGGGACACAGCGTCGATACAGCGGGGACACAGCGTTACACAGTGTGGTACACAGCTGTGGACTCAACGGGACACAGTGGGGGCACAGCCGGACACAGCGGGACACAGTGGGACACAGTGGGGAAAAAGCGTGAGACACAGCAGGGGACAGAGAGGGTGACAGCAGGGGACACAGCGAGGAAACAGCAGGACACAGCGGTGACACAGCGGGGACTCAGGGGGTGACACAGCGGGATACAGCGGGGGACACAGCGGGACACAGCGCAGGACAAGGCGGGACACAGTGTGGGACAGAGCGTGGGACACAGCGAGACACAGCGGAGACAAAACTGGACACAGCGGGGTACACAGAGGGACACAGCAGGGACACAGCGGGGGACACAGCGGGACACAGCGGGACACAGCGGGACACAGCGAGGTACACAGCTGGGGACACAACGGGACACAGTGGGGGCACAGCCGGACACAGCGGGACACAGCGGTACATAGCGGGGACACTGCGGAAACATAGTGGGACACAGCGGGGTACACAGCGGGACACAGCGGGACACAGCTTGGGACACAGCGGGGACAAAGCGGCAGACAGCGGGGGACACAGCGAGGACACAGCGGGACAAAGCGGCGACACAGAGGGGACTCAGCGGGACAAAGCGGGGGACACAGCGTGACACAGCGGGACACAGCGGTGGACACAGCGGGGGACAGCGGAGACAGAGAGGGGCCAAAGCGAGACACAGCGGTGATACAGCTGGACACAAGGGAGTACACAGCGGGACACAGCGGGCACACAGCGGGGACACAGCGGGACAGAGCGGGACACAGCAGGGAACACAGGAAGGAAACAGCGGGACCCAGTGGGACACAGCGTCGATACAGCGGGACACAGCGGGGTACACAGCTGGGGACACAACGGGACACAGCAGGGGATACAGCGAGGACACAGTGTGACCCAGCAGGACACAGCGGGGACCCAGCGGGACCCAGCGGGGAAACCAGCGAGGACATAGTGGGACACAGCACGTGACACAGCGAGAACACAGCGGGGGACACAGCGAGGACACAGCGGGACCCAGCGGGACACAGCGTCGATACAGCGGGCACACAGCGATACACAGCGTGGTACACAGCTGTAGACACAACGGGACTCAGTGGGGGCACAGCGGGACACAGTGGGACACAGCGGGGACAAAGCGTGAGACACAGCGGGGGACAGAGCTGGAGGCAGCGGGGGACACAGCGAGGACACAGTGGGACACAGCGATGACAAGGCGGGGACTCAGCGGGGGACACAGCGGGGGACAAAGAGGGACACCACGGAACACAGCGGGACACAGCGGGAAACAGCAGTGACCCGGCCTTGACACAGTGGGACACAGTGGGGGACACAGCGGGGGACAGTGGAGACAGAGAGTGGCCACAGCGAGACAAGGCGTTGACATAGCTGGACACAGCGGGGTACACAGCGGGACACAGCGGGCACACAGCGGGGACACAGCGGGACACAGCGGGACACAGCGGGGACACAGTGGGACACAGCGGGACAAAGCGGGCGACACAACGGGACACAGCAGGCGACACAACGGGACACAGCAGGCACACAGCGGGGACACAGCGGGACACAGAGGGACACAGCAGGTACAGAGCGGGACACAGCCTGACACAGCGGGACAGAGCGGGGGACACAGCAGGACACAGTGGGGGACCCAGTGAGGACACAGCGGGACACAGCAGGGGACACAGCGAGGACACAGCGGGGGACACAGCGGGGGACACAGCGGGACACAGCGGGGGACACAGTGAGGACACATCGGGAGACAGCCGGGGAAAAAGCGGGACATAGCGGGGACACAGCAGTGGACAAAGGGGGACACAGCGGGTGACACAGCCGTACACAGTGGGGGAAACACTGGGGGACACAGCGGGACACAATGGGACACAGCATGGGACACATGGGGGACACAGCGGGACACATCGGGGAC